>NW_026970082.1:300000-508464 GCF_028390025.1 Pseudophryne corroboree | reverse complement strand
TACTTTTGGCGCTGGATTGTGAGCTGAAAAATCCTCTGTGTCCCTCTGACAGATTTACTGACGGTCTGTCCCCCATAAGCCGGTGTGTCTGTGGGTACTTGGTATATGTGTGTCAACATGTCGGTGGCTGAATGTTTTTCCCAAGAGGAAACTATATTAGGAATGCAGACATATGATGGTGGCCCTGTTGGCACCACCAATAACTGACTTGGTAAATGTTTCAGTAATATCAGAGTAAGGTTGGATAAATCTGTGTCCCAGACACAGACGTAGAGAATAGATGTGATATTCATGGCTATGTTTCTTTTCCCTCAGGCCCCGCTGGGTCGCAAAAATGTTATTTTGCCCAGTTACTACACACTGATACTGACACGGATACTGATACTTATGTCGACCATAATGTTTCCTGATTAGATCCAATATTGGCAAGGAGCATTCAGTACATGATTGTGGATATTAAGGACATATTAAAATCACTGAAGACCCTGCTGTTCCTGACAAAGGGGTCTATATGTATGTATATATAGATATATAATGAAAGCTGATGTAACGTTCCTCCATCTCTGTTTGAGAAAGTCTGGGCCAGCTCGACAAGATGGTTTCAAATCCCCAAAAGGATTCTGGTTGTTTATTCATTTCCCGCCGCGGACAGAATAAAGTGGGAGTCACCCCCTGTTCTGCACGGGGCCCTGTCACAAATCCAGCGGATCGTATGCAGGAAGCTACATTATTTCTAGTTATGTAACCACGGGTACATTACTTAGACCTGCCATTACATGTGCATGGGTGAGTAGTAGTATTCAAGAATTGGTCGAATACCTTGTCATCCGATATAGATACCCTGGAGAGATGGGATACTCCTTACGTTGTATCATATCAAGGACACTGCAGCATACTTACGTGAGACTGCAAGGGATATAGGACTCTTGAGTTCACGGGCCAATTTCATGGCAGTGTCGGATAGGAGGGCATTGTGGATTCACCAAGAGAATTCTGATGCTGACTCCAAGAAGAAAGGGAGTCTCTTCCCTATGAAGGTGAAGCCTTGTTTGGTGACTGCCTAGTTAATTTGATCTCGGCAGCTCCCGCAGGTAAGTCAACCTTCTTGCCCTATGTTCCCTCCCAACGGATGAAGACGCATCATTATCTGATGCAGTCATTTCGGCCCAATAGATATGCAAGAAGTTAAGATTCCCCTTTCTTTGCAGGTAGAGGAAGGAGAAGAGAGAAGAGGTCTGCATCCTCTTCAAGATCGCAGGAGCAGAGATCATCCTCTGCTTCTGCCAAATCCACTGCATGACGCTGGGGCTCTCTTGCAGGAGCCCGCACCAGTGGGGGCACGTCTAAAACTCTTCAGTCAGTTCTGGATTCATTTGGACATGGACTTGTGTGTTTTACAAATAGTGTCCCAAGGGTACAAACTGGGGTTTCAAGATGTTCCCCCTCACCGATTGTTCAAACATTAAGTTACTGTGCTATTCCTGGGTTATATAGCGCTGGGGTATGTGCTGGCATACTCTCTCTCTGTCTCTCCAAAGGGCCTTGTGGGGGAAATGTCTTCAGTAAAAGTATTCCCTGTGTGTGTGGTGTGTCGGTACGCGTGTGTCGACATGTCTGAGGAAGAAGGCTATATTAGAGAGGAGCGGGAGCAAATGAACGTGGTGTCTCCGCCGACACCTGATTGGATGGATATGTGGAATGTTTAAAATGCTAGTGTAAACTCATTGCACAAAAGATTAGACAAGGCAGAAGCTTTGGGACAGTCAGGGTCTCAACCAATGCCTAATCCTATGTCGCAGGGACTGTCAGGGTCTCATAAGCGCCCACTATCCAGATTGTTGACACAGATACCGACACGGATTCTGACTCCAGTGTCGATTACGATGATGCAAAGTTACAGCCAAAATTGGCAAAATACATTTGATATATGATTATGGCAATAAAAGATGTTTTGCACATCACAGAGGAGCCCCCTATCCCTGACAAGAGGGTACATATGTACAAGGGAAAGAAGCCTGAGGTAACCTTTCCCCCCTCACACGAGCTGAACGAGTTATGTGAAAAAGCTTGGGAATCTCCTGCAGATTTCCAAAAGGATTCCCCTTTCCCATCAACGGATAGGTTACGATGGGAATCCTCCCCTTGGGTGGACAAAGCATTAACACGCTTATCCAAGAAGGTAGCCCTCCCGTCCCAGGATACGGCTACCCTCAAAGAGTCTGCTGACCGCAAACAGGAGATTACCCTGAAGTCCATTTATACACATTCAGGTACCTTACTCAGACCGGCAATTGCGTCGGCCTGGGTGTGTAGTGCTGTAGCGGCATGGACGGATACCCTAGATAAGGCTACTATTTTATTGCCCCTGGGGCATATAAGAGATGCTGTCCTATATATGTGTGTATGCAAACTACAGGTGGTGCTGCAGGGCTCACACCCTTTTACTTGTCTTGTAGAGCAACTCTGGAGCTGTTACTGGGTCCAGCTGCTGCAAGAAATCAGCTTGAATGCTTCAGGGGCTTGGGCATGGCCAACATGAGCCCCACACTGATGGGGGTGTATAAAGCGATCTAGGGGTCATCCAAGCGCAACCCCACAAAGGCCGCCATGCCCTGCGTGACCATTTTCTCTTTTCATATGCAGACGAGGGTTGCAGCCAACTATGCCCATTGCTTGGATGACATCACCGTATGCAAATCCGTCTGCTGCAGACCTTTCCCCAGGAATGCTTGTACTAGTTGTTGCATATGGTTTGATGTTTGAGGGTGCTTCAGTATTAGGCAGCCTTCCGCCCTCTCATGTTCATCTGAAAATATGTGGTCTCCCTGCAGTTCCCTTGTGCTTCCTCAGTTGAATCTCCTTAACTTGACGGGTGTGTGCCCGAGCAGCCGCCCTCCACAGCCCTATCCCAGCACATGCTTTTCTTGCGTATGAGATCTCTTGATCATGAAGATAGTTCTCACAGGGTGAGGTTCATCCATTACATTTTAAAGTAGGAAGGTACAAATTACATATTCAAATTACATATATGTGCTGGATTCAAATGTTTTCCCCCCTTCCTTTCTCAATTGTGCCCATCAGCAGCTATTCTAATGTTGCTGCCAATGGGTGTGACACATTCATTTCTTCTGTGGGGTACACTGGACTCCACAAGGATTCACATTGGGGTGTAGAGTAGGATCTTGATCTGAGGCACCAACAGGCTCAACGCTTTTGACTGTTCCCAAGATGCTCAGCGCCCCCTCCTCTATAACCTCGCTTCCATGAACAGGGAGCTCAGTTTGTAGTTGGTGCCTTCAGTAGCAGGCCACTTAAGAGGGGGCTGCCTCAGGCAGCCTATTCTTAGCTATTAATTTTGACAAGAAAAGAAGAACTTTTTTTTATAAGAATCTACAAGGGCTGCAGCAGGCTAGGTCTAATAGACATCTTTACTGCAGCTCCATCACTCCCAGCGGCGCAGTATACTCCCGCGCCCTGGTTGCTGGGTCACTGCAGCGGAGGCTCCGGTTTCTTCCTAAGGTCAGTCACACACACACCGCCCTCCGGGATCACGAGGCCGCTGATGAAAGGGAGGTAAGGGACTTCTGTGCCCACACTATACCGTGATCCAGCGTGGCTGTAGGGGGCGGGCCATGTGCGCACTGGCGTGGACACTGATTACTGGGCAGCCGCTCCACTAGCCACCAGGGACAGTTAAGGAGCACAGCTCTGGGGGGTTTTCTCTTATATTAACCCCATTTTGTACTACCCGCAGTGCATTGTGATAGGTAATAGAGCCTGATTCAGGTTGGATTGCAATCGCAATAAGCAGTCCAACTGCAAAAATTGCTAAGAGCATACGCATGCGCCTGCATTTTCTGCGGCACCCCGTAGTTAATGCGATCGCCTCTGACTGTCAATCGGTGCTGGGGGGGGGGTCAGCAACACTCCATTTCCAAGTCGGAGATGGAGCGGTGCGTGGGCAGGGCTTCAAAATGGGGTCGGCAACGGAGAAACAGGAGGCGTGGTCAGAGCGGTTGCATGACATCACATGCAGCAGCTGCGATCACAAAAATGGTGGCGGCTTCCTGCGCACACATACAGTCTACACCAACAGGAGGCTAACCCATTTTTTATGATCACGCTGAACTGCACTGCGACTGCAATTTCAGCGTGGTCAAGAAGGGAGGCGGCATGCTGGGTGGCCCCAGCATGCGAACCAAAGGATTGCAAATTCTGTTACTTAGCAGAATTTGCAATCCTTACTGAATTAGGCCCATTGATTACAAAATGTATTTGTAAATATTTGAAGTTTTTCTTCAGGGACTAACACAAAAGATGCTTGGGGCTACTAACACATGGGTAAGCCACGTAAAGCTTCCCATGGGTCAGTGGCATCACAACGGGGTTGCGGCCCACACCCGAGTGTCACCCGCCAAGGGGGGTGATACCAAAGTGCCGGCTCCTCTTCAGTGGCAGAATATGGGTGTTTCACTGTGACATTACGTGCAACACCCAGTTTCTGTCACTGTGCAGGAGCCAGCACCACTCACACACTAGTCCCCGGGTGCAGCACTCAACCCCCGGGATACCCGGAGCAACAAAATGGAGATTCAGGCCAACAGGCCACACCCCTACCTATGAGACCATGCCTCCATTTTACCATTGCGCTGCTTATCTGCGCGCACTGCATTACAATCTCCCTCGCTGCCTCTCTGGGTGTCACCAATGATAGTGACACCTTTGCCATGCTTGTAGCAGCTGGTCCTAAGATCTACGCCTCCAGCCCTGAGTGTTTGCCCTTGTGACTTGTTGATCATCATAGCGAAGCAGATTCTTACAAAAAACTGCAGGGGCTTAGATTGAAAAGAAAAACATTGACGAACCCATCATTTCAGCAACAGGGTCTGCCACACGGCTGACTGAAATGACTGGTTGGTTTGGACCCCCACCAAAAAAGAAGCAATCAATCTCTCCTTGCACAAACTGGCTCTACAGAGGCAAGATGTTCACCTCATCATCCTCCGATTCCTCACCCCTTTCACTGTGTACATCGCCCTCCTCACAGATTATTAATTCGTCCCCACTGGAATCCACCATCTCAGATCCCTGTGTACTTTCTGGAGGCAATTGCTGGTGAATGTCTCCACGGAGGAATTGATTATAATTAATTTTGATGATCATCATCTTCTCCACATTTTCTGGAAGTAACCTCGTACGCCGATTGCTGACAAGGTGAGCGGCCGCACTAAACACTCTTTTGGAGTACACACTGGAGGGAGGGCAACTTAGGTAGAATAAAGCCAGTTTGTGCAAGGGCCTCCAAATTGCCTCTTTTTCCTGCCAGTATACATACGGACTGTCTGACGTGCCTACCTGGATGCGGTCACTCATATAATCCTCCACCATTCTTTCAAAGGTGACAGAATCATATGCAGTGACAGTAGACGACATGTCAGTAATCGTTGCCAGGTCCTTCAGTCCGGACCAGATGTCAGCACTCACTCCAGACTGCCCTGCATCACCGCCAGCGGGTGGGCTCGGAATTCTTAGCCTTTTCCTCGCACCCCCAGTTGCGGGAGAATGTGAAGGAGGAGCTGTTGACGGGTCACGTTCCGCTTGACTTGACAATTTTCTCACCAGCAGGTCTTTGAACCTCTGCAGACTTGTGTCTGCAGGAAAGAGAGATACAATGTAGGTTTTAAATCTAGGATCGAGCACGGTGGCCAAAATTTATTGCTCTGATTTCAACAGATTGAATCCTGGTTAAGCGAATTAAGGGCTCCATCCACAAGTCCCACATGCCTAGCGGAATCGCTCTGTTTTAGCTCCTCCATCAATGTCTCCAGCTTCTTCTGCAAAAGCCTGATGAGGGGAATGACCTGACTCAGGCTGGCAGTGTCTGAACTGACTTCACGTGTGGCAAGTTCAAAGGATTGCAGAACCTTGCACAACGTTGAAATCATTCTCCACTGCGCTTGAGTCAGGTGCATTCCCCCTCCTTTGTCTATATCTTGGGTAGATGTATAGGCTTGAATGGCCTTTTGCTGCTCCTCCATCCTCTGAAGCATATAGAGGGTTGAATTCCACCTCGTTACCACCTCTTGCTTCAGAGGATGGCAGGGCAGGTTCAGGAATGTTTGGTGGTGCTCCAGTCTTCGGCACGCGGTGGCTGAATGCAGAAAGTGGCCCGCAATTCTTCGGGCCACCGACAGCATCTCTTGCACGCCCCTGTCGTTTTTTAAATAATTCTGCACCACCAAATTCAATGTATGTGCAAAACATGGGACGTGCTGGAATTTGCCCAGATGTAATGCACGCACAATATTGGTGGCGTTGTCCGATGTCACAAATCCCCAGGAGAGTCAAATTGGGGTAAGCCATTCTGCGATGATGTTCCTCAGTTTCCGTAAAAGGTTGTCAGCTGTGTGCCTCTTATGGAAAGCGGTGATACAAAGCGTAGCCTGCCTAGGAACGAGTTGGCATTTGCGAGATGCTGCTACTGGTGCCGCCGCTGCTGTTCTTGCTGCGGGAGGCAATACATCTACCCAGTGGGCTGTCACAGTCATATAGTCCTGAGTCTGCCCTGCTCCACTTAACCACGGACATGTGGACTAGTGGACATTGGGTACAACTGCATTTTTTAGGACACTGGTGACTCTTTTTCTGAGGTCTGTGTACATTTTCGGTATCGCCTGCCTAGAGAAATGGAACCTAGATGGCATTTGGTACCGGGGACACAGTACCTCAATCAAGTCTCTAGTTGCCTCTGAATTAACGATGGATACCGGAACCACGTTTCTCACCACCCAGGCTGACAAGACCTGAGTTATCCGCTTTGCAGCAGGATGACTGCTGTGATATTTCATCTTCCTCGCAAAGGACTGTTGGACAGTCAATTGCCTACTGGAAGTAGTACAAGTGGTCTTCCGACTTCCCCTCTGGGATGACGATCGACTCCCAGCAGCAACAAAAGCAGCGCCAGCAGCAGTAGGCGTTACACTCAAGGATGCATCGGAGGAATCCCAGGCAGGAGAGGACTCGTCAGACTTGCCAGTGACATGGCCTGCAGGACTATTGGCTCTCCTGTCTAAGGAGGAAATTGACACTGAGGGAGTTGGTGGTGTGGTTTGCAGGAGCTTGGTTACAAGAGGAAGGGATTTAGTGGTCAGTGGACTGCTTCCGCTGTCATCCAAAGTTTTTGAACTTGTCACTGACTTATGATTAATGCGCTGCAGGTGACGTATAAGGGAGGATGTTCTGAGGTGGTTAACGTCCTTACCCCTACTTATTACAGCTTGACAAAGGTAACACACGGCTTGACACCTGTTGTCCGCATTTGTGTACAGGATGCATACCTTCATGTCCAAATTTATCCATCTCATCAGTCGTACCTCAGATTTGCGGTACAGGACTGTCATTGCCAATTTCAGACGTTGCTGTTTGGTCTCTCCACGGCCCAGAGAATTTTCACCAAGGTAATGGTGGAAATGATGGTTTTCCTGCGCAAGCAAGGTGTCACAATTATCCCGTACTTGAGCGATCTCATAAAAGCGAGATCAAGAGAGCAGTTGCTGAACAGCGTATCACTTTCACTGAAAGTGTTACAGCAACACGGCTGGATTTTCAATATCCCAAAGTCGCAGTTGGTTCCTACGACTCGTCTGTCTTTCTTGGGCATGATTCTGGACACAGACCAGAAGAGGGTTTATCTCCCGATAGAAAAGGCCCAGGAACTCATGACTCTTGTCAGGAACCTATTGAAACCAAAACTTGTGTCAGTGCATCACTGCACTCGAGTCCTGGGAAAGATGGTGGCATCATACAAAGCCATTCCATTCGGCAGGTTCCATGCGAATACTTTCCAATGGGACCTACTGGACAAGTGGTCTGGGTCACATTTACAGATGCATTGGTTGATCACCCTGTCCCCCAGGGTCAGGGTATCACTCCTGTGGTGGCTGCAGAGTGCTCACCTTCTCGAGTGACGCAGATTCGGCATTCAGGACTGGATCCTGGTGACCACAGATGCAAGCCTCCAAGGTTGGGGAGCAGTCACACAGGGAAGAAATTTCCAAGGTCTTTGGTCAAGTCAAGAGACTTGTCTTCACATCAACATCCTGAAACTAGGGGCCATATACAATGCCCTACGTCAAGCGGAGACCTTACTTTGCGACCAACCGGTTCTGATCCAGTCAGACAACGTCACCGCAGTGGCTCATGTAAACCGCCAAGGCGGCACAAGGAGCAGAGTGGCGATGGCACAAGCTACCTTTGCATTTTTCTCCCAAACGAAGGACACTAGAATGAAAATTTTAAAGCCTCCTGTTAGTGCTTCATCTACACGGTATAGCCCTGAATTTTCCAATGCGTAGCTCTTTGCAAAAGAGAGATATTGGCAAGGAAAAGCTGTCTTGTACCTTTGCATTTTTCTCCCAAACGAAGGACACTAGAAAGAAAATTTTAAAGCCTCCTGTTAGGCCATCATCTACACGGCATAGCCCTGAATTTTCCAATGCGTAGCTCTTTGCAAAAGAGAGATATTGGCAAGGAAAAGCTGTCTTGTACCTTTGCATTTTTCTCCCAAACGAAGGACACTAGAAAGAAAATTTTAAAGCCTCCTGTTAGGCCATCATCTACACGGCATAGCCCTGAATTTTCCAATGTGCAGCTCTTTGCAAAAGAGAGATATTGGCAAGGAAAAGCTGTCTTGTACCTTTGCATTTTTCTCCCAAACGAAGGAAACTAGAATGAAAATTTTAAAGCCTCCTGTTAGTGCTTCATCTACACGGTATAGCCCTGAATTTTCCAATGCGTAGCTCTTTGCAAAAGAGAGATATTGGCAAGTAAAAGCTGTCTTTCAACTCTTCCACAACTGAAAAACAGATAGTGTTCCCAAGCCTTCCATCCTGTAATATCTTCAGTCTCTCGTCAATGAAGAAAACAATCCCTCCAGCAGACTCTTCAACCACGATACAAGATCACAGCCAAAAGGGCGAGAAGCAACTACACTTGCGTTTAACCAAAATGGCTAAAACTTAGCGGAGGAAAGTGCAGTGCACCAAAACATAAGCTGACACAATCATGGAGAATGCGCCAGCATATATGCTCTTCTATCTATATTTTGCAAACCTGCTCTTGTCCCCTCCAGCTGCTCCATGTAGATTTGACGCCTGGCAAGGTGCATAACCCACTGACAAGCAGGCACACTCCTGCATGAGTTTTCACTCTCACTAGCAGGATGATACACATTCATTTGCATGTGCTCCACCTCTGACACACCGCCCACCCAACCACCCAGTCACCAGAGCCACCCACAAGCCAACTGGCTCCGTGATTTAATTTGCACAGTGCAGTCATCCAGGCAGCATGTCCTTCTCAATGGAATAATCTCTGGTTCCATGGAATCTTCCGCATTGGAATGCTGCGGAACAAAAAGGATTTAAACATTCAGCTTGCTAGCATTCAATGTACCTGCGGCTTGGCTCTAGCACATGGGTCTTCATCCTGTGGCCCTCCAGCTGCTGTGAAACTACACATCCCAGCATGCCCTGCCACAGTTTTGCTATTAAGGTATGCTAAAACTGAGGCAGGGCATGCTGGTATATGTAGTTCCACAGCAGCTGGAGGGTCGCAGGTTGAAGACCCATATTCTAGCATGCCTGTTCTATGATGCATGTTCCGTGATGTCACAATCAGCTTGGAATGGGGTGTCTAGCATGCATTTGCTGACAGCCACTTGAGGGAGACACACATCAGGAGATGCAGCATATCGATGCCTTTCCAGCAAATGCACACCACCAGCTGCTGGTCTGGACACAAAAAAATACCCACAATTGAAGGCTCAAAATGCCCAACTACAGGATTAATGTAAGTAGTGAATTTAGGAATGAATTTAGAAGTAGGAAATTAAGTTAGTTCACAAGTACATTCAAATTCCGATCTAAAGTCTAGGTAGGCCTCACGTCCTGGCAGCCCCCAGCATTTAAAAATGCCTTGATTAGAGGTAGGGAATTAAATGTAGATAAGAAGTAGACACAAAATAACACTCCACAGAGCAATTATCAGGTGTCTTTATCAATTGTTGCATTTAAAAAATCAAGCAATTAGGGAACACAATGTTGCGACAATGTAACCCTATTTGCAAAATAGTACTAAATAAGTTTGTCGATGTAAGACATTTGCAAAGGCGCAAACAAAACACGCTGGAAAATGCAACTGAATCTGTTTTTGGAGGTTAGAATAGATGCAGGATCAAGTAGCTCAATGGGTAGGGTGTTTGATTAGAATTCAACAGGTTATAGATTTGAATCCTGGGTATGATAGTTTGAGGTGAGGTTTTGCCAAAACGCGTTCGAACCCAAAACACGGCCGCGGAACCGAACCCAAAACCAAAACACAAAACCCGAAAAATTTCAGGCGCTCATCTCTAGTTAGTATTGAAAAAATACACACAGCTCCTGGTATTTCCTTGTGGTCTCCCATCCAAGTACTAAAACCAGGACCAACACTGCTCAGCTTCCATGATCAGGAGAGATTGGGCAAATCCAGTGTGCTGTGGCTGTAGATGAGCTGGTGGTTTCTGTTACAGCTCTTCTACTTCTAACTTCTGGTACATAAAAGAATACATGTAAAAATTAAATGTACCAAGAAAATGGTGTTGGTAGTTTAAAAACACCTAAAGAATCTGATACTACCAAGCAGTCTCCCATCCATGTATTAACAAAGTCCAATACTGCTTTGCTTCAAAAATCAAATGAGATTGGGCATATCCAGTGTGGTGTGGCTTTAGATAAGCTTTGTGGTTTCTGTTAGAGCTCTTCTACTTCTAACTACTGGTACATTAATGAATATCTATAAGGTTGTAGTTTATCCAATATGCCTTTACTACCTTACCTTTCAACCCCCCCTCCCTCCCCTCCCCTCCTTATAGCTTCCTTAGTTCTCTCCTCCTCGTGTGTGCGTTATTTGTTTTCTCATACGTCCTAGAGGATGCTGGGGTCACATTAAGAACCATGGGGTATAGACGGGATCCGCAGGAGACATGGGCACTTTAAGACTTTCAAAGGGTGTGAACTGTCTCCTCCCTCTATGCCCCTCCTCCAGACTCCAGTTTTAGTATTGTGCGCAGTGATACTGGATGCACTACAGGGGAGCTCTACTGAGTTTCTCTGAAAAGACTTGTTAGTTTTTTTTATTTTCAGGGAGGCTGCTGGCAACAGTCTCCCTGCTTCGTGGGACTTAGGGGAGAGAAGTATGACCAACTTCTAGTGAGTTCAATGGCTCTGCTTCAGGCTGACAGGACACCATTAGCTCCTGAGGGTGCTGATCGCTGGGTACGCCTAGATGCACACTCCCGAAGCCTGCCGTCACCCCCTTACAGAGCCAGAAGACAGGTGAGTAGCAGAAGAACAGAGACTTCTTCTTCAGTGACGGCATTCTGAGGTACCGAGCAGCGAGCGGAACGCTGCGCGCCATGCTCACACACAAACACAGGCACTGCAGGGTGCAGGGCACAGGGGGGGGGGGCACCCTGGGCAGCATAAATTCCTCACAAAAGGCTGGAAAAAGTGGACATTAGTGCCTGGGCACTGTCCTTACCCCACTAGCGTAATTAATTATTTCTGAGCGGGACAGATACGCGCCATTACAGCGGCGGGGCTTCTTCCTCACCTCACCAGAACATCTTTAGAGCATTACAAGTCTATCACTATAGAGTTTATTATTTCCCAGACTGTGTACTTTTGGCGCTGGATTGTGAGCTGAAAAATCCTCTGTGTCCCTCTGACAGATTTACTGACGGTCTGTCCCCCATAAGCCGGTGTGTCTGTGGGTACTTGGTATATGTGTGTCAACATGTCGGTGGCTGAATGTTTTTCCCAAGAGGAAACTATATTAGGAATGCAGACATATGATGGTGGCCCTGTTGGCACCACCAATAACTGACTTGGTAAATGTTTCAGTAATATCAGAGTAAGGTTGGATAAATCTGTGTCCCAGACACAGACGTAGAGAATAGATGTGATATTCATGGCTATGTTTCTTTTCCCTCAGGCCCCGCTGGGTCGCAAAAATGTTATTTTGCCCAGTTACTACACACTGATACTGACACGGATACTGATACTTATGTCGACCATAATGTTTCCTGATTAGATCCAATATTGGCAAGGAGCATTCAGTACATGATTGTGGATATTAAGGACATATTAAAATCACTGAAGACCCTGCTGTTCCTGACAAAGGGGTCTATATGTATGTATATATAGATATATAATGAAAGCTGATGTAACGTTCCTCCATCTCTGTTTGAGAAAGTCTGGGCCAGCTCGACAAGATGGTTTCAAATCCCCAAAAGGATTCTGGTTGTTTATTCATTTCCCGCCGCGGACAGAATAAAGTGGGAGTCACCCCCTGTTCTGCACGGGGCCCTGTCACAAATCCAGCGGATCGTATGCAGGAAGCTACATTATTTCTAGTTATGTAACCACGGGTACATTACTTAGACCTGCCATTACATGTGCATGGGTGAGTAGTAGTATTCAAGAATTGGTCGAATACCTTGTCATCCGATATAGATACCCTGGAGAGATGGGATACTCCTTACGTTGTATCATATCAAGGACACTGCAGCATACTTACGTGAGACTGCAAGGGATATAGGACTCTTGAGTTCACGGGCCAATTTCATGGCAGTGTCGGATAGGATGGCATTGTGGATTCACCAAGAGAATTCTGATGCTGACTCCAAGAAGAAAGGGAGTCTCTTCCCTATGAAGGTGAAGCCTTGTTTGGTGACTGCCTAGTTAATTTGATCTCGGCAGCTCCCGCAGGTAAGTCAACCTTCTTGCCCTATGTTCCCTCCCAACGGATGAAGACGCATCATTATCTGATGCAGTCATTTCGGCCCAATAGATATGCAAGAAGTTAAGATTCCCCTTTATTTGCAGGTAGAGGAAGGAGAAGAGAGAAGAGGTCTGCATCCTCTTCAAGATCGCAGGAGCAGAGATCATCCTCTGCTTCTGCCAAATCCACTGCATGACGCTGGGGCTCTCTTGCAGGAGCCCGCACCAGTGGGGGCACGTCTAAAACTCTTCAGTCAGTTCTGGATTCATTTGGACATGGACTTGTGTGTTTTACAAATAGTGTCCCAAGGGTACAAACTGGGGTTTCAAGATGTTCCCCCTCACCGATTGTTCAAACATTAAGTTACTGTGCTATTCCTGGGTTATATAGCGCTGGGGTATGTGCTGGCATACTCTCTCTCTGTCTCTCCAAAGGGCCTTGTGGGGGAAATGTCTTCAGTAAAAGTATTCCCTGTGTGTGTGGTGTGTCGGTACGCGTGTGTCGACATGTCTGAGGAAGAAGGCTATATTAGAGAGGAGCGGGAGCAAATGAACGTGGTGTCTCCGCCGACACCTGATTGGATGGATATGTGGAATGTTTAAAATGCTAGTGTAAACTCATTGCACAAAAGATTAGACAAGGCAGAAGCTTTGGGACAGTCAGGGTCTCAACCAATGCCTAATCCTATGTCGCAGGGACTGTCAGGGTCTCATAAGCGCCCACTATCCAGATTGTTGACACAGATACCGACACGGATTCTGACTCCAGTGTCGATTACGATGATGCAAAGTTACAGCCAAAATTGGCAAAATACATTTGATATATGATTATGGCAATAAAAGATGTTTTGCACATCACAGAGGAGCCCCCTATCCCTGACAAGAGGGTACATATGTACAAGGGAAAGAAGCCTGAGGTAACCTTTCCCCCCTCACACGAGCTGAACGAGTTATGTGAAAAAGCTTGGGAATCTCCTGCAGATTTCCAAAAGGATTCCCCTTTCCCATCAACGGATAGGTTACGATGGGAATCCTCCCCTTGGGTGGACAAAGCATTAACACGCTTATCCAAGAAGGTAGCCCTCCCGTCCCAGGATACGGCTACCCTCAAAGAGTCTGCTGACCGCAAACAGGAGATTACCCTGAAGTCCATTTATACACATTCAGGTACCTTACTCAGACCGGCAATTGCGTCGGCCTGGGTGTGTAGTGCTGTAGCGGCATGGACGGATACCCTAGATAAGGCTACTATTTTATTGCCCCTGGGGCATATAAGAGATGCTGTCCTATATATGTGTGTATGCAAACTACAGGTGGTGCTGCAGGGCTCACACCCTTTTACTTGTCTTGTAGAGCAACTCTGGAGCTGTTACTGGGTCCAGCTGCTGCAAGAAATCAGCTTGAATGCTTCAGGGGCTTGGGCATGGCCAACATGAGCCCCACACTGATGGGGGTGTATAAAGCGATCTAGGGGTCATCCAAGCGCAACCCCACAAAGGCCGCCATGCCCTGCGTGACCATTTTCTCTTTTCATATGCAGACGAGGGTTGCAGCCAACTATGCCCATTGCTTGGATGACATCACCGTATGCAAATCCGTCTGCTGCAGACCTTTCCCCAGGAATGCTTGCACTAGTTGTTGCATATGGTTTGATGTTTGAGGGTGCTTCAGTATTAGGCAGCCTTCCGCCCTCTCATGTTCATCTGAAAATATGTGGTCTCCCTGCAGTTCCCTTGTGCTTCCTCAGTTGAATCTCCTTAACTTGACGGGTGTGTGCCCGAGCAGCCGCCCTCCACAGCCCTATCCCAGCACATGCTTTTGCTATTGGCAAGGAAAAGCTGTCTTGTACCTTTGCATTTTTCTCCCAAACGAAGGTCACTAGAAAGAAAATTTTAAAGCCTCCTGTTAGGCCATCATCTACACGACATAGCCCTGAATTTTCCAATGCGTAGCTCTTTGCAAAAGAGAGATATTGGCAAGGAAAAGCTGTCTTGTACCTTTGCATTTTTCTCCCAAACGAAGGACACTAGAAAGAAAATTTTAAAGCCTCCTGTTAGGCCATCATCTACACGACATAGCCCTGAATTTTCCAATGCGCAGCTCTTTGCAAAAGAGAGATATTGGCAAGGAAAAGCTGTCGTGTACCTTTGCATTTTTCTCCCAAACGAAGGACACTAGAATTAAAATTTTAAAGCCTCCTGTTAGTGCTTTATCTACAAGGCATAGCCCTGAATTTTCCAATGCGTAGCTCTTTGCAATAGAGAGATATTGGCAAGGAAAATCTGTCTTGTACCTTTGCATTTTTCTCCCAAACGAAGGACACTAGAATTAAAATTTTAAAGCCTCCTGTTAGGCCATCATCTACACGACATAGCCCTGAATTTTCCAATGCGCAGCTCTTTGCAAAAGAGAGATATTGGCAAGGAAAAGCTGTCTTGTACCTTTGCATTTTTCTCCCAAACGAAGGACACTAGAATTAAAATTTTAAAGCCTCCTGTTAGGCCATCATCTACACGACATAGCCCTGAATTTTCCAATGCGCAGCTCTTTGCAAAAGAGAGATATTGGCAAGGAAAAGCTGTCTTGTACCTTTGCATTTTTCTCCCAAACGAAGGACACTAGAATTAAAATTTTAAAGCCTCCTGTTAGGCCATCATCTACACGACATAGCCCTGAATTTTCCAATGCGCAGCTCTTTGCAAAAGAGAGATATTGGCAAGGAAAAGCTGTCTTGTACCTTTGCATTTTTCTCCCAAACGAAGGACACTAGAATTAAAATTTTAAAGCCTCCTGTTAGGCCATCATCTACACGACATAGCCCTGAATTTTCCAATGCGCAGCTCTTTGCAAAAGAGAGATATTGGCAAGGAAAAGCTGTCTTGTACCTTTGCATTTTTCTCCCAAACGAAGGACACTAGAAAGATAATTTTAAAGCCTCCTGTTAGGCCATCATCTACACGACATAGCCCTGAATTTTCCAATGCGCAGCTCTTTGCAAAAGAGAGATATTGGCAAGGAAAAGCTGTCTTGTACCTTTGCATTTTTCTCCCAAACGAAGGACACTAGAATTAAAATTTTAAAGCCTCCTGTTAGGCCATCATCTACACGACATAGCCCTGAATTTTCCAATGCGCAGCTCTTTGCAAAAGAGAGATATTGGCAAGGAAAAGCTGTCTTGTACCTTTGCATTTTTCTCCCAAACGAAGGTCACTAGAAAGAAAATTTTAAAGCCTCCTGTTAGGCCATCATCTACACGACATAGCCCTGAATTTTCCAATGCGCAGCTCTTTGCAAAAGAGAGATATTGGCAAGGAAAAGCTGTCTTGTACCTTTGCATTTTTCTCCCAAACGAAGGACACTAGAATTAAAATTTTAAAGCCTCCTGTTAGGCCATCATCTACACGACATAGCCCTGAATTTTCCAATGCGTAGCTCTTTGCAAAAGAGAGATATTGGCAAGGAAAAGCTGTCTTGTACCTTTGCATTTTTCTCCCAAACGAAGGACACTAGAAAGAAAATTTTAAAGCCTCCTGTTAGGCCATCATCTACACGACATAGCCCTGAATTTTCCAATGCGCAGCTCTTTGCAAAAGAGAGATATTGGCAAGGAAAAGCTGTCTTGTACCTTTGCATTTTTCTCCCAAACGAAGGTCACTAGAAAGAAAATTTTAAAGCCTCCTGTTAGGCCATCATCTACACGACATAGCCCTGAATTTTCCAATGCGCAGCTCTTTGCAAAAGAGAGATATTGGCAAGGAAAAGCTGTCTTGTACCTTTGCATTTTTCTCCCAAACGAAGGACACTAGAATTAAAATTTTAAAGCCTCCTGTTAGGCCATCATCTACACGACATAGCCCTGAATTTTCCAATGCGCAGCTCTTTGCAAAAGAGAGATATTGGCAAGGAAAAGCTGTCTTGTACCTTTGCATTTTTCTCCCAAACGAAGGACACTAGAAAGAACATTTTAAAGCCTCCTGTTAGGCCATCATCTACACGACATAGCCCTGAATTTTCCAATGCGCAGCTCTTTGCAAAAGAGAGATATTGGCAAGGAAAAGCTGTCTTGTACCTTTGCATTTTTCTCCCAAACGAAGGACACTAGAAATAAAATTTTAAAGCCTCCTGTTAGGCCATCATCTACACGACATAGCCCTGAATTTTCCAATGCGCAGCTCTTTGCAAAAGAGAGATATTGGCAAGGAAAAGCTGTCTTGTACCTTTGCATTTTTCTCCCAAACGAAGGACACTAGAATTAAAATTTTAAAGCCTCCTGTTAGACCATCATCTACACGGCATAGCCATGAATTTTCCAATGCGCAGCTCTTTGCAAAAGAGAGATATTGGCAAGGAAAAGCTGTCTTGTACCTTTGCATTTTTCTCCCAAACGAAGGTCACTAGAAAGAAAATTTTAAAGCCTCCTGTTAGGCCATCATCTACACGACATAGCCCTGAATTTTCCAATGCGCAGCTCTTTGCAAAAGAGAGATATTGGCAAGGAAAAGCTGTCTTGTACCTTTGCATTTTTCTCCCAAACGAAGGTCACTAGAAAGAAAATTTTAAAGCCTCCTGTTAGGCCATCATCTACACGGCATAGCCATGAATTTTCCAATGCGCAGCTCTTTGCAAAAGAGAGATATTGGCAAGGAAAAGCTGTCTTGTACCTTTGCATTTTTCTCCCAAACGAAGGACACTAGAATTAAAATTTTAAAGCCTTCTGTTAGGCCATCATCTACACGACATAGCCCTGAATTTTCCAATGCGCAGCTCTTTGCAAAAGAGAGATATTGGCAAGGAAAAGCTGTCTTGTACCTTTGCATTTTTCTCCCAAACGAAGGACACTAGAAAGAACATTTTAAAGCCTCCTGTTAGGCCATCATCTACACGACATAGCCCTGAATTTTCCAATGCGCAGCTCTTTGCAAAAGAGAGATATTGGCAAGGAAAAGCTGTCTTGTACCTTTGCATTTTTCTCCCAAACGAAGGACACTAGAAAGAAAATTTTAAAGCCTCCTGTTAGGCCATCATCTACACGACATAGCCCTGAATTTTCCAATGCGCAGCTCTTTGCAAAAGAGAGATATTGGCAAGGAAAAGCTGTCTTGTACCTTTGCATTTTTCTCCCAAACGAAGGTCACTAGAAAGAAAATTTTAAAGCCTCCTGTTAGGCCATCATCTACACGACATAGCCCTGAATTTTCCAATGCGTAGCTCTTTGCAAAAGAGAGATATTGGCAAGGAAAAGCTGTCTTGTACCTTTGCATTTTTCTCCCAAACGAAGGAAACTAGAAAGAAAATTTTAAAGCCTCCTGTTAGGCCATCATCTACACGACATAGCCCTGAATTTTCCAATGCGCAGCTCTTTGCAAAAGAGAGATATTGGCAAGGAAAAGCTGTCTTGTACCTTTGCATTTTTCTCCCAAACGAAGGACACTAGAATTAAAATTTTAAAGCCTCCTGTTAGGCCATCATCTACACGACATAGCCCTGAATTTTCCAATGCGCAGCTCTTTGCAAAAGAGAGATATTGGCAAGGAAAAGCTGTCTTGTACCTTTGCATTTTTCTCCCAAACGAAGGTCACTAGAAAGAAAATTTTAAAGCCTCCTGTTAGGCCATCATCTACACGACATAGCCCTGAATTTTCCAATGCGCAGCTCTTTGCAAAAGAGAGATATTGGCAAGGAAAAGCTGTCTTGTACCTTTGCATTTTTCTCCCAAACGAAGGACACTAGAATTAAAATTTTAAAGCCTCCTGTTAGGCCATCATCTACACGACATAGCCCTGAATTTTCCAATGCGCAGCTCTTTGCAAAAGAGAGATATTGGCAAGGAAAAGCTGTCTTGTACCTTTGCATTTTTCTCCCAAACGAAGGTCACTAGAAAGAAAATTTTAAAGCCTCCTGTTAGGCCATCATCTACACGACATAGCCCTGAATTTTCCAATGCGTAGCTCTTTGCAAAAGAGAGATATTGGCAAGGAAAAGCTGTCTTGTACCTTTGCATTTTTCTCCCAAACGAAGGACACTAGAAAGAAAATTTTAAAGCCTCCTGTTAGGCCATCATCTACACGACATAGCCCTGAATTTTCCAATGCGCAGCTCTTTGCAAAAGAGAGATATTGGCAAGGAAAAGCTGTCTTGTACCTTTGCATTTTTCTCCCAAACGAAGGTCACTAGAAAGAAAATTTTAAAGCCTCCTGTTAGGCCATCATCTACACGACATAGCCCTGAATTTTCCAATGCGCAGCTCTTTGCAAAAGAGAGATATTGGCAAGGAAAAGCTGTCTTGTACCTTTGCATTTTTCTCCCAAACGAAGGACACTAGAATTAAAATTTTAAAGCCTCCTGTTAGGCCATCATCTACACGACATAGCCCTGAATTTTCCAATGCGCAGCTCTTTGCAAAAGAGAGATATTGGCAAGGAAAAGCTGTCTTGTACCTTTGCATTTTTCTCCCAAACGAAGGACACTAGAAAGAACATTTTAAAGCCTCCTGTTAGGCCATCATCTACACGACATAGCCCTGAATTTTCCAATGCGCAGCTCTTTGCAAAAGAGAGATATTGGCAAGGAAAAGCTGTCTTGTACCTTTGCATTTTTCTCCCAAACGAAGGACACTAGAAATAAAATTTTAAAGCTTCCTGTTAGGCCATCATCTACACGACATAGCCCTGAATTTTCCAATGCACAGCTCTTTGCAAAAGAGAGATATTGGCAAGGAAAAGCTGTCTTGTACCATTGCATTTTTCTCCCAAACGAAGGACACTAGAAAGAAAATTTTAAAGCCTCCTGTTAGGCCATCATCTACACGACATAGCCCTGAATTTTCCAATGCGCAGCTCTTTGCAAAAGAGAGATATTGGCAAGGAAAAGCTGTCTTGTACCTTTGCATTTTTCTCCCAAACGAAGGTCACTAGAAAGAAAATTTTAAAGCCTCCTGTTAGGCCATCATCTACACGACATAGCCCTGAATTTTCCAATGCGCAGCTCTTTGCAAAAGAGAGATATTGGCAAGGAAAAGCTGTCTTGTACCTTTGCATTTTTCTCCCAAACGAAGGACACTAGAATTAAAATTTTAAAGCCTCCTGTTAGACCATCATCTACACGGCATAGCCATGAATTTTCCAATGCGCAGCTCTTTGCAAAAGAGAGATATTGGCAAGGAAAAGCTGTCTTGTACCTTTGCATTTTTCTCCCAAACGAAGGTCACTAGAAAGAAAATTTTAAAGCCTCCTGTTAGGCCATCATCTACACGACATAGCCCTGAATTTTCCAATGCGCAGCTCTTTGCAAAAGAGAGATATTGGCAAGGAAAAGCTGTCTTGTACCTTTGCATTTTTCTCCCAAACGAAGGTCACTAGAAAGAAAATTTTAAAGCCTCCTGTTAGGCCATCATCTACACGGCATAGCCATGAATTTTCCAATGCGCAGCTCTTTGCAAAAGAGAGATATTGGCAAGGAAAAGCTGTCTTGTACCTTTGCATTTTTCTCCCAAACGAAGGACACTAGAATTAAAATTTTAAAGCCTTCTGTTAGGCCATCATCTACACGACATAGCCCTGAATTTTCCAATGCGCAGCTCTTTGCAAAAGAGAGATATTGGCAAGGAAAAGCTGTCTTGTACCTTTGCATTTTTCTCCCAAACTAAGGACACTAGAAAGAACATTTTAAAGCCTCCTGTTAGGCCATCATCTACACGACATAGCCCTGAATTTTCCAATGCGCAGCTCTTTGCAAAAGAGAGATATTGGCAAGGAAAAGCTGTCTTGTACCTTTGCATTTTTCTCCCAAACGAAGGACACTAGAAAGAAAATTTTAAAGCCTCCTGTTAGGCCATCATCTACACGACATAGCCCTGAATTTTCCAATGCGCAGCTCTTTGCAAAAGAGAGATATTGGCAAGGAAAAGCTGTCTTGTACCTTTGCATTTTTCTCCCAAACGAAGGTCACTAGAAAGAAAATTTTAAAGCCTCCTGTTAGGCCATCATCTACACGACATAGCCCTGAATTTTCCAATGCGTAGCTCTTTGCAAAAGAGAGATATTGGCAAGGAAAAGCTGTCTTGTACCTTTGCATTTTTCTCCCAAACGAAGGAAACTAGAAAGAAAATTTTAAAGCCTCCTGTTAGGCCATCATCTACACGACATAGCCCTGAATTTTCCAATGCGCAGCTCTTTGCAAAAGAGAGATATTGGCAAGGAAAAGCTGTCTTGTACCTTTGCATTTTTCTCCCAAACGAAGGTCACTAGAAAGAAAATTTTAAAGCCTCCTGTTAGGCCATCATCTACACGACATAGCCCTGAATTTTCCAATGCGCAGCTCTTTGCAAAAGAGAGACATTGGCAAGGAAAAGCTGTCTTGTACCTTTGCATTTTTTTCCCAAACGAAGGTCACTAGAAAGAAAATTTTAAAGCCTCCTGTTAGGCCATCATCTACACGACATAGCCCTGAATTTTCCAATGCGTAGCTCTTTGCAAAAGAGAGATATTGGCAAGGAAAAGCTGTCTTGTACCTTTGCATTTTTCTCCCAAACGAAGGACACTAGAAAGAAAATTTTAAAGCCTCCTGTTAGGCCATCATCTACACGACATAGCCCTGAATTTTCCAATGCGCAGCTCTTTGCAAAAGAGAGATATTGGCAAGGAAAAGCTGTCTTGTACCTTTGCATTTTTCTCCCAAACGAAGGACACTAGAAAGATAATTTTAAAGCCTCCTGTTAGGCCATCATCTACACGACATAGCCCTGAATTTTCCAATGCGCAGCTCTTTGCAAAAGAGAGATATTGGCAAGGAAAAGCTGTCTTGTACCTTTGCATTTTTCTCCCAAACGAAGGACACTAGAAAGAAAATGTTAAAGCCTCCTGTTAGGCCATCATCTACACGACATAGCCCTGAATTTTCCAATGCGTAGCTCTTTGCAAAAGAGAGATATTGGCAAGGAAAAGCTGTCTTGTACCTTTGCATTTTTCTCCCAAACGAAGGACACTAGAATTAAAATTTTAAAGCCTTCTGTTAGGCCATCATCTACACGACATAGCCCTGAATTTTCCAATGCGCAGCTCTTTGCAAAAGAGAGATATTGGCAAGGAAAAGCTGTCTTGTACCTTTGCATTTTTCTCCCAAACGAAGGACACTAGAAAGAAAATGTTAAAGCCTCCTGTTAGGCCATCATCTACACGACATAGCCCTGAATTTTCCAATGCGCAGCTCTTTGCAAAAGAGAGATATTGGCAAGGAAAAGCTGTCTTGTACCTTTGCATTTTTCTCCCAAACGAAGGACACTAGAATTAAAATTTTAAAGCCTTCTGTTAGGCCATCATCTACACGACATAGCCCTGAATTTTCCAATGCGCAGCTCTTTGCAAAAGAGAGATATTGGCAAGGAAAAGCTGTCTTGTACCTTTGCATTTTTCTCCCAAACGAAGGACACTAGAAAGAACATTTTAAAGCCTCCTGTTAGGCCATCATCTACACGACATAGCCCTGAATTTTCCAATGCGCAGCTCTTTGCAAAAGAGAGATATTGGCAAGGAAAAGCTGTCTTGTACCTTTGCATTTTTCTCCCAAACGAAGGACACTAGAAAGAAAATTTTAAAGCCTCCTGTTAGGCCATCATAGCCCTGAATTAGAAAGAAAATTTTAAAGCCTCCTGTTAGGCCATCATAGCCCTGAATTTTCCAATGCGCAGCTCTTTGCAAAAGAGAGATATTGGCAAGGAAAAGCCAATTAGAAAGAAAATTTTAAAGCCTCCTGTTAGGCCATCATAGCCCTGAATTTTCCAATGCGCAGCTCTTTGCAAAAGAGAGATATTGGCAAGGAAAAGCTGTCTTGTACCTTTGCATTTTTCTCCCAAACGAAGGTCACTAGAAAGAAAATTTTAAAGCCTCCTGTTAGGCCATCATCTACACGACATAGCCCTGAATTTTCCAATGCGTAGCTCTTTGCAAAAGAGAGATATTGGCAAGGAAAAGCTGTCTTGTACCTTTGCATTTTTCTCCCAAACGAAGGAAACTAGAAAGAAAATTTTAAAGCCTCCTGTTAGGCCATCATCTACACGACATAGCCCTGAATTTTCCAATGCGCAGCTCTTTGCAAAAGAGAGATATTGGCAAGGAAAAGCTGTCTTGTACCTTTGCATTTTTCTCCCAAACGAAGGTCACTAGAAAGAAAATTTTAAAGCCTCCTGTTAGGCCATCATCTACACGACATAGCCCTGAATTTTCCAATGCGCAGCTCTTTGCAAAAGAGAGACATTGGCAAGGAAAAGCTGTCTTGTACCTTTGCATTTTTCTCCCAAACGAAGGTCACTAGAAAGAAAATTTTAAAGCCTCCTGTTAGGCCATCATCTACACGACATAGCCCTGAATTTTCCAATGCGTAGCTCTTTGCAAAAGAGAGATATTGGCAAGGAAAAGCTGTCTTGTACCTTTGCATTTTTCTCCCAAACGAAGGACACTAGAAAGAAAATTTTAAAGCCTCCTGTTAGGCCATCATCTACACGACATAGCCCTGAATTTTCCAATGCGCAGCTCTTTGCAAAAGAGAGATATTGGCAAGGAAAAGCTGTCTTGTACCTTTGCATTTTTCTCCCAAACGAAGGACACTAGAAAGATAATTTTAAAGCCTCCTGTTAGGCCATCATCTACACGACATAGCCCTGAATTTTCCAATGCGCAGCTCTTTGCAAAAGAGAGATATTGGCAAGGAAAAGCTGTCTTGTACCTTTGCATTTTTCTCCCAAACGAAGGACACTAGAAAGAAAATGTTAAAGCCTCCTGTTAGGCCATCATCTACACGACATAGCCCTGAATTTTCCAATGCGCAGCTCTTTGCAAAAGAGAGATATTGGCAAGGAAAAGCTGTCTTGTACCTTTGCATTTTTCTCCCAAACGAAGGTCACTAGAAAGAAAATTTTAAAGCCTCCTGTTAGGCCATCATCTACACGACATAGCCCTGAATTTTCCAATGCGCAGCTCTTTGCAAAAGAGAGATATTGGCAAGGAAAAGCTGTCTTGTACCTTTGCATTTTTCTCCCAAACGAAGGACACTAGAATTAAAATTTTAAAGCCTCCTGTTAGAACATCATCTACACGACATAGCCCTGAATTTTCCAATGCGCAGCTCTTTGCAAAAGAGAGATATTGGCAAGGAAAAGCTGTCTTGTACCTTTGCATTTTTCTCCCAAACGAAGGACACTAGAATTAAAATTTTAAAGCCTCCTGTTAGGCCATCATCTACACGACATAGCCCTGAATTTTCCAATGCGCAGCTCTTTGCAAAAGAGAGATATTGGCAAGGAAAAGCTGTCTTGTACCTTTGCATTTTTCTCCCAAACGAAGGACACTAGAAAGATAATTTTAAAGCCTCCTGTTAGGCCATCATCTACACGACATAGCCCTGAATTTTCCAATGCACAGCTCTTTGCAAAAGAGAGATATTGGCAAGGAAAAGCTGTCTTGTACCATTGCATTTTTCTCCCAAACGAAGGACACTAGAAAGAAAATTTTAAAGCCTCCTGTTAGGCCATCATCTACACGACATAGCCCTGAATTTTCCAATGCGCAGCTCTTTGCAAAAGAGAGATATTGGCAAGGAAAAGCTGTCTTGTACCTTTGCATTTTTCTCCCAAACGAAGGTCACTAGAAAGAAAATTTTAAAGCCTCCTGTTAGGCCATCATCTACACGACATAGCCCTGAATTTTCCAATGCGCAGCTCTTTGCAAAAGAGAGATATTGGCAAGGAAAAGCTGTCTTGTACCTTTGCATTTTTCTCCCAAACGAAGGACACTAGAATTAAAATTTTAAAGCCTCCTGTTAGACCATCATCTACACGGCATAGCCATGAATTTTCCAATGCGCAGCTCTTTGCAAAAGAGAGATATTGGCAAGGAAAAGCTGTCTTGTACCTTTGCATTTTTCTCCCAAACGAAGGTCACTAGAAAGAAAATTTTAAAGCCTCCTGTTAGGCCATCATCTACACGACATAGCCCTGAATTTTCCAATGCGCAGCTCTTTGCAAAAGAGAGATATTGGCAAGGAAAAGCTGTCTTGTACCTTTGCATTTTTCTCCCAAACGAAGGTCACTAGAAAGAAAATTTTAAAGCCTCCTGTTAGGCCATCATCTACACGGCATAGCCATGAATTTTCCAATGCGCAGCTCTTTGCAAAAGAGAGATATTGGCAAGGAAAAGCTGTCTTGTACCTTTGCATTTTTCTCCCAAACGAAGGACACTAGAATTAAAATGTTAAAGCCTTCTGTTAGGCCATCATCTACACGACATAGCCCTGAATTTTCCAATGCGCAGCTCTTTGCAAAAGAGAGATATTGGCAAGGAAAAGCTGTCTTGTACCTTTGCATTTTTCTCCCAAACGAAGGACACTAGAAAGAACATTTTAAAGCCTCCTGTTAGGCCATCATCTACACGACATAGCCCTGAATTTTCCAATGCGCAGCTCTTTGCAAAAGAGAGATATTGGCAAGGAAAAGCTGTCTTGTACCTTTGCATTTTTCTCCCAAACGAAGGACACTAGAAAGATAATTTTAAAGCCTCCTGTTAGGCCATCATCTACACGACATAGCCCTGAATTTTCCAATGCGCAGCTCTTTGCAAAAGAGAGATATTGGCAAGGAAAAGCTGTCTTGTACCTTTGCATTTTTCTCCCAAACGAAGGACACTAGAATTAAAATTTTAAAGCCTCCTGTTAGGCCATCATCTACACGACATAGCCCTGAATTTTCCAATGCGCAGCTCTTTGCAAAAGAGAGATATTGGCAAGGAAAAGCTGTCTTGTACCTTTGCATTTTTCTCCCAAACGAAGGACACTAGAAAGATAATTTTAAAGCCTCCTGTTAGGCCATCATCTACACGACATAGCCCTGAATTTTCCAATGCGCAGCTCTTTGCAAAAGAGAGATATTGGCAAGGAAAAGCTGTCTTGTACCTTTGCATTTTTCTCCCAAACGAAGGACACTAGAAAGAAAATTTTAAAGCCTCCTGTTAGGCCATCATCTACACGACATAGCCCTGAATTTTCCAATGCGCAGCTCTTTGCAAAAGAGAGATATTGGCAAGGAAAAGCTGTCTTGTACCTTTGCATTTTTCTCCCAAACGAAGGTCACTAGAAAGAAAATTTTAAAGCCTCCTGTTAGGCCATCATCTACACGACATAGCCCTGAATTTTCCAATGCGCAGCTCTTTGCAAAAGAGAGATATTGGCAAGGAAAAGCTGTCTTGTACCTTTGCATTTTTCTCCCAAACGAAGGACACTAGAATTAAAATTTTAAAGCCTCCTGTTAGGCCATCATCTACACGACATAGCCCTGAATTTTCCAATGCGCAGCTCTTTGCAAAATAGAGATATTGGCAAGGAAAAGCTGTCTTGTACCTTTGCATTTTTCTCCCAAACGAAGGACACTAGAATTAAAATTTTAAAGCCTCCTGTTAGGCCATCATCTACACGACATAGCCCTGAATTTTCCAATGCGCAGCTCTTTACAAAAGAGAGATATTGGCAAGCAAAAGCTGTCTTGTACCTTTGCATTTTTCTCCCAAACGAAGGACACTAGAAAGAAAATTTTAAAGCCTCCTGTTAGTGCTTCATCTACACGGCATAGCCCTGAATTTTCCAATGCGTAGCTCTTTGCAATAGAGAGATATTGGCAAGGAAAAGCTGTCTTGTACCTTTGCATTTTTCTCCCAAACGAAGGACACTAGAATTAAAATTTTAAAGCCTCCTGTTAGGACATCATCTACACGACATAGCCCTGAATTTTCCAATGCGCAGCTCTTTGCAAAAGAGAGATATTGGCAAGGAAAAGCTGTCTTGTACCTTTGCATTTTTCTCCCAAACGAAGGACACTAGAATTAACATTTTAAAGCCTCCTGTTAGGCCATCATCTACACGACATAGCCCTGAATTTTCCAATGCGCAGCTCTTTGCAAAAGAGAGATATTGGCAAGGAAAAGCTGTCTTGTACCTTTGCATTTTTCTCCCAAACGAAGGACACTAGAATTAAAATTTTAAAGCCTCCTGTTAGGCCATCATCTACACGACATAGCCCTGAATTTTCCAATGCGCAGCTCTTTGCAAAAGAGAGATATTGGCAAGGAAAAGCTGTCTTGTACCTTTGCATTTTTCTCCCAAACGAAGGACACTAGAAAGATAATTTTAAAGCCTCCTGTTAGGCCATCATCTACACGACATAGCCCTGAATTTTCCAATGCGCAGCTCTTTGCAAAAGAGAGATATTGGCAAGGAAAAGCTGTCTTGTACCTTTGCATTTTTCTCCCAAACGAAGGACACTAGAAAGAAAATTTTAAAGCCTCCTGTTAGGCCATCATCTACACGACATAGCCCTGAATTTTCCAATGCGCAGCTCTTTGCAAAAGAGAGATATTGGCAAGGAAAAGCTGTCTTGTACCTTTGCATTTTTCTCCCAAACGAAGGTCACTAGAAAGAAAATTTTAAAGCCTCCTGTTAGGCCATCATCTACACGACATAGCCCTGAATTTTCCAATGCGCAGCTCTTTGCAAAAGAGAGATATTGGCAAGGAAAAGCTGTCTTGTACCTTTGCATTTTTCTCCCAAACGAAGGACACTAGAATTAAAATTTTAAAGCCTCCTGTTAGGCCATCATCTACACGACATAGCCCTGAATTTTCCAATGCGCAGCTCTTTGCAAAAGAGAGATATTGGCAAGGAAAAGCTGTCTTGTACCTTTGCATTTTTCTCCCAAACGAAGGACACTAGAATTAAAATTTTAAAGCCTCCTGTTAGGCCATCATCTACACGACATAGCCCTGAATTTTCCAATGCGCAGCTCTTTGCAAAAGAGAGATATTGGCAAGGAAAAGCTGTCTTGTACCTTTGCATTTTTCTCCCAAACGAAGGACACTAGAAAGATAATTTTAAAGCCTCCTGTTAGGCCATCATCTACACGACATAGCCCTGAATTTTCCAATGCGCAGCTCTTTGCAAAAGAGAGATATTGGCAAGGAAAAGCTGTCTTGTACCTTTGCATTTTTCTCCCAAACGAAGGACACTAGAAAGATAATTTTAAAGCCTCCTGTTAGGCCATCATCTACACGACATAGCCCTGAATTTTCCAATGCGCAGCTCTTTGCAAAAGAGAGATATTGGCAAGGAAAAGCTGTCTTGTACCTTTGCATTTTTCTCCCAAACGAAGGACACTAGAAAGATAATTTTAAAGCCTCCTGTTAGGCCATCATCTACACGACATAGCCCTGAATTTTCCAATGCGCAGCTCTTTGCAAAAGAGAGATATTGGCAAGGAAAAGCTGTCTTGTACCTTTGCATTTTTCTCCCAAACGAAGGACACTAGAATTAAAATTTTAAAGCCTCCTGTTAGGCCATCATCTACACGACATAGCCCTGAATTTTCCAATGCGCAGCTCTTTGCAAAAGAGAGATATTGGCAAGGAAAAGCTGTCTTGTACCTTTGCATTTTTCTCCCAAACGAAGGACACTAGAAAGATAATTTTAAAGCCTCCTGTTAGGCCATCATCTACACGACATAGCCCTGAATTTTCCAATGCGCAGCTCTTTGCAAAAGAGAGATATTGGCAAGGAAAAGCTGTCTTGTACCTTTGCATTTTTCTCCCAAACGAAGGACACTAGAAAGAAAATTTTAAAGCCTCCTGTTAGGCCATCATCTACACGACATAGCCCTGAATTTTCCAATGCGCAGCTCTTTGCAAAAGAGAGATATTGGCAAGGAAAAGCTGTCTTGTACCTTTGCATTTTTCTCCCAAACGAAGGTCACTAGAAAGAAAATTTTAAAGCCTCCTGTTAGGCCATCATCTACACGACATAGCCCTGAATTTTCCAATGCGCAGCTCTTTGCAAAAGAGAGATATTGGCAAGGAAAAGCTGTCTTGTACCTTTGCATTTTTCTCCCAAACGAAGGACACTAGAATTAAAATTTTAAAGCCTCCTGTTAGGCCATCATCTACACGACATAGCCCTGAATTTTCCAATGCGCAGCTCTTTGCAAAATAGAGATATTGGCAAGGAAAAGCTGTCTTGTACCTTTGCATTTTTCTCCCAAACGAAGGACACTAGAATTAAAATGTTAAAGCCTCCTGTTAGGCCATCATCTACACGACATAGCCCTGAATTTTCCAATGCGCAGCTCTTTACAAAAGAGAGATATTGGCAAGCAAAAGCTGTCTTGTACCTTTGCATTTTTCTCCCAAACGAAGGACACTAGAAAGAAAATTTTAAAGCCTCCTGTTAGTGCTTCATCTACACGGCATAGCCCTGAATTTTCCAATGCGTAGCTCTTTGCAATAGAGAGATATTGGCAAGGAAAAGCTGTCTTGTACCTTTACATTTTTCTCCCAAACGAAGGACACTAGAATTAAAATTTTAAAGCCTCCTGTTAGGACATCATCTACACGACATAGCCCTGAATTTTCCAATGCGCAGCTCTTTGCAAAAGAGAGATATTGGCAAGGAAAAGCTGTCTTGTACCTTTGCATTTTTCTCCCAAACGAAGGACACTAGAATTAAAATTTTAAAGCCTCCTGTTAGGCCATCATCTACACGACATAGCCCTGAATTTTCCAATGCGCAGCTCTTTGCAAAAGAGAGATATTGGCAAGGAAAAGCTGTCTTGTACCTTTGCATTTTTCTCCCAAACGAAGGACACTAGAATTAAAATTTTAAAGCCTCCTGTTAGGCCATCATCTACACGACATAGCCCTGAATTTTCCAATGCGCAGCTCTTTGCAAAAGAGAGATATTGGCAAGGAAAAGCTGTCTTGTACCTTTGCATTTTTCTCCCAAACGAAGGACACTAGAAAGATAATTTTAAAGCCTCCTGTTAGGCCATCATCTACACGACATAGCCCTGAATTTTCCAATGCGCAGCTCTTTGCAAAAGAGAGATATTGGCAAGGAAAAGCTGTCTTGTACCTTTGCATTTTTCTCCCAAACGAAGGACACTAGAAAGAAAATTTTAAAGCCTCCTGTTAGGCCATCATCTACACGACATAGCCCTGAATTTTCCAATGCGCAGCTCTTTGCAAAAGAGAGATATTGGCAAGGAAAAGCTGTCTTGTACCTTTGCATTTTTCTCCCAAACGAAGGTCACTAGAAAGAAAATTTTAAAGCCTCCTGTTAGGCCATCATCTACACGACATAGCCCTGAATTTTCCAATGCGCAGCTCTTTGCAAAAGAGAGATATTGGCAAGGAAAAGCTGTCTTGTACCTTTGCATTTTTCTCCCAAACGAAGGACACTAGAATTAAAATTTTAAAGCCTCCTGTTAGGCCATCATCTACACGACATAGCCCTGAATTTTCCAATGCGCAGCTCTTTGCAAAAGAGAGATATTGGCAAGGAAAAGCTGTCTTGTACCTTTGCATTTTTCTCCCAAACGAAGGACACTAGAATTAAAATTTTAAAGCCTCCTGTTAGGCCATCATCTACACGACATAGCCCTGAATTTTCCAATGCGCAGCTCTTTGCAAAAGAGAGATATTGGCAAGGAAAAGCTGTCTTGTACCTTTGCATTTTTCTCCCAAACGAAGGACACTAGAAAGATAATTTTAAAGCCTCCTGTTAGGCCATCATCTACACGACATAGCCCTGAATTTTCCAATGCGCAGCTCTTTGCAAAAGAGAGATATTGGCAAGGAAAAGCTGTCTTGTACCTTTGCATTTTTCTCCCAAACGAAGGACACTAGAATTAAAATTTTAAAGCCTCCTGTTAGGCAATCATCTACACGACATAGCCCTGAATTTTCCAATGCGCAGCTCTTTGCAAAAGAGAGATATTGGCAAGGAAAAGCTGTCTTGTACCTTTGCATTTTTCTCCCAAACGAAGGACACTAGAATTAAAATTTTAAAGCCTCCTGTTAGGCCATCATCTACACGACATAACCCTGAATTTTCCAATGCGCAGCTCTTTGCAAAAGAGAGATATTGGCAAGGAAAAGCTGTCTTGTACCTTTGCATTTTTCTCCCAAACGAAGGACACTAGAATTAAAATTTTAAAGCCTCCTGTTAGGCCATCATCTACACGACATAGCCCTGAATTTTCCAATGCGCAGCTCTTTGCAAAAGAGAGATATTGGCAAGGAAAAGCTGTCTTGTACCTTTGCATTTTTCTCCCAAACGAAGGACACTAGAATTAAAATTTTAAAGCCTCCTGTTAGGCCATCATCTACACGACATAGCCCTGAATTTTCCAATGCGCAGCTCTTTGCAAAAGAGAGATATTGGCAAGGAAAAGCTGTCTTGTACCTTTGCATTTTTCTCCCAAACGAAGGACACTAGAAAGATAATTTTAAAGCCTCCTGTTAGGCCATCATCTACACGACATAGCCCTGAATTTTCCAATGCGCAGCTCTTTGCAAAAGAGAGATATTGGCAAGGAAAAGCTGTCTTGTACCTTTGCATTTTTCTCCCAAACGAAGGACACTAGAATTAAAATTTTAAAGCCTCCTGTTAGGCAATCATCTACACGACATAGCCCTGAATTTTCCAATGCGCAGCTCTTTGCAAAAGAGAGATATTGGCAAGGAAAACCTGTCTTGTACCTTTGCATTTTTCTCCCAAACGAAGGACACTAGAAAGAAAATTTTAAAGCCTCCTGTTAGGCCATCATCTACACGACATAGCCCTGAATTTTCCAATGCGCAGCTCTTTGCAAAAGAGAGATATTGGCAAGGAAAAGCTGTCTTGTACCATTGCATTTTTCACCCAAACGAAGGACACTAGAAAGAAAATTTTAAAGCCTCCTGTTAGACCATCATCTACACGGCATAGCTATGAATTTTCCAATGCGCAGCTCTTTGCAAAAGAGAGATATTGGCAAGGAAAAGCTGTCTTGTACCATTGCATTTTTCTCCCAAACGAAGGACACTAGAAAGAAAATTTTAAAGCCTCCTGTTAGGCCATCATCTACACGACATAGCCCTGAATTTTCCAATGCGCAGCTCTTTGCAAAAGAGAGATATTGGCAAGGAAAAGCTGTCTTGTACCTTTGCATTTTTCTCCCAAACGAAGGTCACTAGAAAGAAAATTTTAAAGCCTCCTGTTAGGCCATCATCTACACGACATAGCCCTGAATTTTCCAATGCGCAGCTCTTTGCAAAAGAGAGATATTGGCAAGGAAAAGCTGTCTTGTACCTTTGCATTTTTCTCCCAAACGAAGGTCACTAGAAAGAAAATTTTAAAGCCTCCTGTTAGGCCATCATCTACACGACATAGCCCTGAATTTTCCAATGCGTAGCTCTTTGCAAAAGAGAGATATTGGCAAGGAAAAGCTGTCTTGTACCTTTGCATTTTTCTCCCAAACGAAGGACACTAGAAAGAAAATTTTAAAGCCTCCTGTTAGGCCATCATCTACACGACATAGCCCTGAATTTTCCAATGCGCAGCTCTTTGCAAAAGAGAGATATTGGCAAGGAAAAGCTGTCGTGTACCTTTGCATTTTTCTCCCAAACGAAGGACACTAGAATTAAAATTTTAAAGCCTCCTGTTAGTGCTTTATCTACAAGGCATAGCCCTGAATTTTCCAATGCGTAGCTCTTTGCAATAGAGAGATATTGGCAAGGAAAATCTGTCTTGTACCTTTGCATTTTTCTCCCAAACGAAGGACACTAGAATTAAAATTTTAAAGCCTCCTGTTAGGCCATCATCTACACGACATAGCCCTGAATTTTCCAATGCGCAGCTCTTTGCAAAAGAGAGATATTGGCAAGGAAAAGCTGTCTTGTACCTTTGCATTTTTCTCCCAAACGAAGGACACTAGAATTAAAATTTTAAAGCCTCCTGTTAGGCCATCATCTACACGACATAGCCCTGAATTTTCCAATGCGCAGCTCTTTGCAAAAGAGAGATATTGGCAAGGAAAAGCTGTCTTGTACCTTTGCATTTTTCTCCCAAACGAAGGACACTAGAATTAAAATTTTAAAGCCTCCTGTTAGGCCATCATCTACACGACATAGCCCTGAATTTTCCAATGCGCAGCTCTTTGCAAAAGAGAGATATTGGCAAGGAAAAGCTGTCTTGTACCTTTGCATTTTTCTCCCAAACGAAGGACACTAGAATTAAAATTTTAAAGCCTCCTGTTAGGCCATCATCTACACGACATAGCCCTGAATTTTCCAATGCGCAGCTCTTTGCAAAAGAGAGATATTGGCAAGGAAAAGCTGTCTTGTACCTTTGCATTTTTCTCCCAAACGAAGGACACTAGAAAGATAATTTTAAAGCCTCCTGTTAGGCCATCATCTACACGACATAGCCCTGAATTTTCCAATGCGCAGCTCTTTGCAAAAGAGAGATATTGGCAAGGAAAAGCTGTCTTGTACCTTTGCATTTTTCTCCCAAACGAAGGACACTAGAAAGAAAATTTTAAAGCCTCCTGTTAGGCCATCATCTACACGACATAGCCCTGAATTTTCCAATGCGCAGCTCTTTGCAAAAGAGAGATATTGGCAAGGAAAAGCTGTCTTGTACCTTTGCATTTTTCTCCCAAACGAAGGTCACTAGAAAGAAAATTTTAAAGCCTCCTGTTAGGCCATCATCTACACGACATAGCCCTGAATTTTCCAATGCGCAGCTCTTTGCAAAAGAGAGATATTGGCAAGGAAAAGCTGTCTTGTACCTTTGCATTTTTCTCCCAAACGAAGGACACTAGAATTAAAATTTTAAAGCCTCCTGTTAGGCCATCATCTACACGACATAGCCCTGAATTTTCCAATGCGCAGCTCTTTGCAAAAGAGAGATATTGGCAAGGAAAAGCTGTCTTGTACCTTTGCATTTTTCTCCCAAACGAAGGACACTAGAATTAAAATTTTAAAGCCTCCTGTTAGGCCATCATCTACACGACATAGCCCTGAATTTTCCAATGCGCAGCTCTTTGCAAAAGAGAGATATTGGCAAGGAAAAGCTGTCTTGTACCTTTGCATTTTTCTCCCAAACGAAGGACACTAGAAAGATAATTTTAAAGCCTCCTGTTAGGCCATCATCTACACGACATAGCCCTGAATTTTCCAATGCACAGCTCTTTGCAAAAGAGAGATATTGGCAAGGAAAAGCTGTCTTGTACCATTGCATTTTTCTCCCAAACGAAGGACACTAGAAAGAAAATTTTAAAGCCTCCTGTTAGGCCATCATCTACACGACATAGCCCTGAATTTTCCAATGCGCAGCTCTTTGCAAAAGAGAGATATTGGCAAGGAAAAGCTGTCTTGTACCTTTGCATTTTTCTCCCAAACGAAGGTCACTAGAAAGAAAATTTTAAAGCCTCCTGTTAGGCCATCATCTACACGACATAGCCCTGAATTTTCCAATGCGCAGCTCTTTGCAAAAGAGAGATATTGGCAAGGAAAAGCTGTCTTGTACCTTTGCATTTTTCTCCCAAACGAAGGACACTAGAATTAAAATTTTAAAGCCTCCTGTTAGACCATCATCTACACGGCATAGCCATGAATTTTCCAATGCGCAGCTCTTTGCAAAAGAGAGATATTGGCAAGGAAAAGCTGTCTTGTACCTTTGCATTTTTCTCCCAAACGAAGGTCACTAGAAAGAAAATTTTAAAGCCTCCTGTTAGGCCATCATCTACACGGCATAGCCATGAATTTTCCAATGCGCAGCTCTTTGCAAAAGAGAGATATTGGCAAGGAAAAGCTGTCTTGTACCTTTGCATTTTTCTCCCAAACGAAGGACACTAGAATTAAAATTTTAAAGCCTTCTGTTAGGCCATCATCTACACGACATAGCCCTGAATTTTCCAATGCGCAGCTCTTTGCAAAAGAGAGATATTGGCAAGGAAAAGCTGTCTTGTACCTTTGCATTTTTCTCCCAAACGAAGGACACTAGAAAGAACATTTTAAAGCCTCCTGTTAGGCCATCATCTACACGACATAGCCCTGAATTTTCCAATGCGCAGCTCTTTGCAAAAGAGAGATATTGGCAAGGAAAAGCTGTCTTGTACCTTTGCATTTTTCTCCCAAACGAAGGACACTAGAAAGAAAATTTTAAAGCCTCCTGTTAGGCCATCATCTACACGACATAGCCCTGAATTTTCCAATGCGCAGCTCTTTGCAAAAGAGAGATATTGGCAAGGAAAAGCTGTCTTGTACCTTTGCATTTTTCTCCCAAACGAAGGTCACTAGAAAGAAAATTTTAAAGCCTCCTGTTAGGCCATCATCTACACGACATAGCCCTGAATTTTCCAATGCGTAGCTCTTTGCAAAAGAGAGATATTGGCAAGGAAAAGCTGTCTTGTACCTTTGCATTTTTCTCCCAAACGAAGGAAACTAGAAAGAAAATTTTAAAGCCTCCTGTTAGGCCATCATCTACACGACATAGCCCTGAATTTTCCAATGCGCAGCTCTTTGCAAAAGAGAGATATTGGCAAGGAAAAGCTGTCTTGTACCTTTGCATTTTTCTCCCAAACGAAGGACACTAGAATTAAAATTTTAAAGCCTCCTGTTAGGCCATCATCTACACGACATAGCCCTGAATTTTCCAATGCGCAGCTCTTTGCAAAAGAGAGATATTGGCAAGGAAAAGCTGTCTTGTACCTTTGCATTTTTCTCCCAAACGAAGGTCACTAGAAAGAAAATTTTAAAGCCTCCTGTTAGGCCATCATCTACACGACATAGCCCTGAATTTTCCAATGCGCAGCTCTTTGCAAAAGAGAGATATTGGCAAGGAAAAGCTGTCTTGTACCTTTGCATTTTTCTCCCAAACGAAGGACACTAGAATTAAAATTTTAAAGCCTCCTGTTAGGCCATCATCTACACGACATAGCCCTGAATTTTCCAATGCGCAGCTCTTTGCAAAAGAGAGATATTGGCAAGGAAAAGCTGTCTTGTACCTTTGCATTTTTCTCCCAAACGAAGGTCACTAGAAAGAAAATTTTAAAGCCTCCTGTTAGGCCATCATCTACACGACATAGCCCTGAATTTTCCAATGCGTAGCTCTTTGCAAAAGAGAGATATTGGCAAGGAAAAGCTGTCTTGTACCTTTGCATTTTTCACCCAAACGAAGGACACTAGAAAGAAAATTTTAAAGCCTCCTGTTAGGCCATCCTCTACACGACATAGCCCTGAATTTTCCAATGCGCAGCTCTTTGCAAAAGAGAGATATTGGCAAGGAAAAGCTGTCTTGTACCTTTGCATTTTTCTCCCAAACGAAGGTCACTAGAAAGAAAATTTTAAAGCCTCCTGTTAGGCCATCATCTACACGACATAGCCCTGAATTTTCCAATGCGCAGCTCTTTGCAAAAGAGAGATATTGGCAAGGAAAAGCTGTCTTGTACCTTTGCATTTTTCTCACAAACGAAGGACACTAGAATTAAAATTTTAAAGCCTCCTGTTAGGCCATCATCTACACGACATAGCCCTGAATTTTCCAATGCGCAGCTCTTTGCAAAAGAGAGATATTGGCAAGGAAAAGCTGTCTTGTACCTTTGCATTTTTCTCCCAAACGAAGGACACTAGAAAGAACATTTTAAAGCCTCCTGTTAGGCCATCATCTACACGACATAGCCCTGAATTTTCCAATGCGCAGCTCTTTGCAAAAGAGAGATATTGGCAAGGAAAAGCTGTCTTGTACCTTTGCATTTTTCTCCCAAACGAAGGACACTAGAAATAAAATTTTAAAGCCTCCTGTTAGGCCATCATCTACACGACATAGCCCTGAATTTTCCAATGCACAGCTCTTTGCAAAAGAGAGATATTGGCAAGGAAAAGCTGTCTTGTACCATTGCATTTTTCTCCCAAATGAAGGACACTAGAAAGAAAATTTTAAAGCCTCCTGTTAGGCCATCATCTACACGACATAGCCCTGAATTTTCCAATGCGCAGCTCTTTGCAAAAGAGAGATATTGGCAAGGAAAAGCTGTCTTGTACCTTTGCATTTTTCTCCCAAACGAAGGTCACTAGAAAGAAAATTTTAAAGCCTCCTGTTAGGCCATCATCTACACGGCATAGCCATGAATTTTCCAATGCGCAGCTCTTTGCAAAAGAGAGATATTGGCAAGGAAAAGCTGTCTTGTACCTTTGCATTTTTCTCCCAAACGAAAGACACTAGAATTAAAATTTTAAAGCCTCCTGTTAGACCATCATCTACACGGCATAGCCATGAATTTTCCAATGCGCAGCTCTTTGCAAAAGAGAGATATTGGCAAGGAAAAGCTGTCTTGTACCTTTGCATTTTTCTCCCAAACGAAGGTCACTAGAAAGAAAATTTTAAAGCCTCCTGTTAGGCCATCATCTACACGGCATAGCCATGAATTTTCCAATGCGCAGCTCTTTGCAAAAGAGAGATATTGGCAAGGAAAAGCTGTCTTGTACCTTTGCATTTTTCTCCCAAACGAAGGACACTAGAATTAAAATTTTAAAGCCTTCTGTTAGGCCATCATCTACACGACATAGCCCTGAATTTTCCAATGCGCAGCTCTTTGCAAAAGAGAGATATTGGCAAGGAAAAGCTGTCTTGTACCTTTGCATTTTTCTCCCAAACGAAGGACACTAGAAAGAACATTTTAAAGCCTCCTGTTAGGCCATCATCTACACGACATAGCCCTGAATTTTCCAATGCGCAGCTCTTTGCAAAAGAGAGATATTGGCAAGGAAAAGCTGTCTTGTACCTTTGCATTTTTCTCCCAAACGAAGGACACTAGAAAGAAAATTTTAAAGCCTCCTGTTAGGCCATCATCTACACGACATAGCCCTGAATTTTCCAATGCGCAGCTCTTTGCAAAAGAGAGATATTGGCAAGGAAAAGCTGTCTTGTACCTTTGCATTTTTCTCCCAAACGAAGGTCACTAGAAAGAAAATTTTAAAGCCTCCTGTTAGGCCATCATCTACACGACATAGCCCTGAATTTTCCAATGCGTAGCTCTTTGCAAAAGAGAGATATTGGCAAGGAAAAGCTGTCTTGTACCTTTGCATTTTTCTCCCAAACGAAGGAAACTAGAAAGAAAATTTTAAAGCCTCCTGTTAGGCCATCATCTACACGACATAGCCCTGAATTTTCCAATGCGCAGCTCTTTGCAAAAGAGAGATATTGGCAAGGAAAAGCTGTCTTGTACCTTTGCATTTTTCTCCCAAACGAAGGTCACTAGAAAGAAAATTTTAAAGCCTCCTGTTAGGCCATCATCTACACGACATAGCCCTGAATTTTCCAATGCGCAGCTCTTTGCAAAAGAGAGATATTGGCAAGGAAAAGCTGTCTTGTACCTTTGCATTTTTCTCCCAAACGAAGGACACTAGAATTAAAATTTTAAAGCCTCCTGTTAGACCATCATCTACACGGCATAGCCCTGAATTTTCCAATGCGCAGCTCTTTGCAAAAGAGAGATATTGGCAAGGAAAAGCTGTCTTGTACCTTTGCATTTTTCTCCCAAACGAAGGACACTAGAAAGATAATTTTAAAGCCTCCTGTTAGGCCATCATCTACACGACATAGCCCTGAATTTTCCAAGGCGCAGCTCTTTGCAAAAGAGAGATATTGGCAAGGAAAAGCTGTCTTGTACCTTTGCATTTTTCTCCCAAACGAAGGTCACTAGAAAGAAAATTTTAAAGCCTCCTGTTAGGCCATCATCTACACGACATAGCCCTGAATTTTCCAATGCGCAGCTCTTTGCAAAAGAGAGATATTGGCAAGGAAAAGCTGTCTTGTACCTTTGCATTTTTCTCTCAAACGAAGGACACTAGAATTAAAATTTTAAAGCCTCCTGTTAGGCCATCATCTACACGACATAGCCCTGAATTTTCCAATGCGCAGCTCTTTGCAAAAGAGAGATATTGGCAAGGAAAAGCTGTCTTGTACCTTTGCATTTTTCTCCCAAACGAAGGTCACTAGAAAGAAAATTTTAAAGCCTCCTGTTAGGCCATCATCTACACGACATAGCCCTGAATTTTCCAATGCGTAGCTCTTTGCAAAAGAGAGATATTGGCAAGGAAAAGCTGTCTTGTACCTTTGCATTTTTCTCCCAAACGAAGGACACTAGAAAGAAAATTTTAAAGCCTCCTGTTAGGCCATCATCTACACGACATAGCCCTGAATTTTCCAATGCGCAGCTCTTTGCAAAAGAGAGATATTGGCAAGGAAAAGCTGTCTTGTACCTTTGCATTTTTCTCCCAAACGAAGGACACTAGAAAGATAATTTTAAAGCCTCCTGTTAGGCCATCATCTACACGACATAGCCCTGAATTTTCCAATGCGCAGCTCTTTGCAAAAGAGAGATATTGGCAAGGAAAAGCTGTCTTGTACCTTTGCATTTTTCTCCCAAACGAAGGACACTAGAAAGAAAATTTTAAAGCCTCCTGTTAGGCCATCATCTACACGACATAGCCCTGAATTTTCCAATGCGCAGCTCTTTGCAAAAGAGAGATATTTGCAAGGAAAAGCTGTCTTGTACCTTTGCATTTTTCTCCCAAACGAAGGTCACTAGAAAGAAAATTTTAAAGCCTCCTGTTAGGCCATCATCTACACGACATAGCCCTGAATTTTCCAATGCGCAGCTCTTTGCAAAAGAGAGATATTGGCAAGGAAAAGCTGTCTTGTACCTTTGCATTTTTCTCCCAAACGAAGGACACTAGAATTAAAATTTTAAAGCCTCCTGTTAGAACATCATCTACACGACATAGCCCTGAATTTTCCAATGCGCAGCTCTTTGCAAAAGAGAGATATTGGCAAGGAAAAGCTGTCTTGTACCTTTGCATTTTTCTCCCAAACGAAGGACACTAGAATTAAAATTTTAAAGCCTCCTGTTAGGCCATCATCTACACGACATAGCCCTGAATTTTCCAATGCGCAGCTCTTTGCAAAAGAGAGATATTGGCAAGGAAAAGCTGTCTTGTACCTTTGCATTTTTCTCCCAAACGAAGGACACTAGAAAGATAATTTTAAAGCCTCCTGTTAGGCCATCATCTACACGACATAGCCCTGAATTTTCCAATGCACAGCTCTTTGCAAAAGAGAGATATTGGCAAGGAAAAGCTGTCTTGTACCATTGCATTTTTCTCCCAAACGAAGGACACTAGAAAGAAAATTTTAAAGCCTCCTGTTAGGCCATCATCTACACGACATAGCCCTGAATTTTCCAATGCGCAGCTCTTTGCAAAAGAGAGATATTGGCAAGGAAAAGCTGTCTTGTACCTTTGCATTTTTCTCCCAAACGAAGGTCACTAGAAAGAAAATTTTAAAGCCTCCTGTTAGGCCATCATCTACACGACATAGCCCTGAATTTTCCAATGCGCAGCTCTTTGCAAAAGAGAGATATTGGCAAGGAAAAGCTGTCTTGTACCTTTGCATTTTTCTCCCAAACGAAGGACACTAGAATTAAAATTTTAAAGCCTCCTGTTAGACCATCATCTACACGGCATAGCCATGAATTTTCCAATGCGCAGCTCTTTGCAAAAGAGAGATATTGGCAAGGAAAAGCTGTCTTGTACCTTTGCATTTTTCTCCCAAACGAAGGTCACTAGAAAGAAAATTTTAAAGCCTCCTGTTAGGCCATCATCTACACGACATAGCCCTGAATTTTCCAATGCGCAGCTCTTTGCAAAAGAGAGATATTGGCAAGGAAAAGCTGTCTTGTACCTTTGCATTTTTCTCCCAAACGAAGGTCACTAGAAAGAAAATTTTAAAGCCTCCTGTTAGGCCATCATCTACACGGCATAGCCATGAATTTTCCAATGCGCAGCTCTTTGCAAAAGAGAGATATTGGCAAGGAAAAGCTGTCTTGTACCTTTGCATTTTTCTCCCAAACGAAGGACACTAGAAAGATAATTTTAAAGCCTCCTGTTAGGCCATCATCTACACGACATAGCCCTGAATTTTCCAATGCGCAGCTCTTTGCAAAAGAGAGATATTGGCAAGGAAAAGCTGTCTTGTACCTTTGCATTTTTCTCCCAAACGAAGGACACTAGAAAGAAAATTTTAAAGCCTCCTGTTAGGCCATCATCTACACGACATAGCCCTGAATTTTCCAATGCGCAGCTCTTTGCAAAAGAGAGATATTGGCAAGGAAAAGCTGTCTTGTACCTTTGCATTTTTCTCCCAAACGAAGGACACTAGAAAGATAATTTTAAAGCCTCCTGTTAGGCCATCATCTACACGACATAGCCCTGAATTTTCCAATGCGCAGCTCTTTGCAAAAGAGAGATATTGGCAAGGAAAAGCTGTCTTGTACCTTTGCATTTTTCTCCCAAACGAAGGACACTAGAAAGAAAATTTTAAAGCCTCCTGTTAGGCCATCATCTACACGACATAGCCCTGAATTTTCCAATGCGCAGCTCTTTGCAAAAGAGAGATATTGGCAAGGAAAAGCTGTCTTGTACCTTTGCATTTTTCTCCCAAACGAAGGTCACTAGAAAGAAAATTTTAAAGCCTCCTGTTAGGCCATCATCTACACGACATAGCCCTGAATTTTCCAATGCGCAGCTCTTTGCAAAAGAGAGATATTGGCAAGGAAAAGCTGTCTTGTACCTTTGCATTTTTCTCCCAAACGAAGGACACTAGAATTAAAATTTTAAAGCCTCCTGTTAGAACATCATCTACACGACATAGCCCTGAATTTTCCAATGCGCAGCTCTTTGCAAAAGAGAGATATTGGCAAGGAAAAGCTGTCTTGTACCTTTGCATTTTTCTCCCAAACGAAGGACACTAGAATTAAAATTTTAAAGCCTCCTGTTAGGCCATCATCTACACGACATAGCCCTGAATTTTCCAATGCGCAGCTCTTTGCAAAAGAGAGATATTGGCAAGGAAAAGCTGTCTTGTACCTTTGCATTTTTCTCCCAAACGAAGGACACTAGAAAGATAATTTTAAAGCCTCCTGTTAGGCCATCATCTACACGACATAGCCCTGAATTTTCCAATGCACAGCTCTTTGCAAAAGAGAGATATTGGCAAGGAAAAGCTGTCTTGTACCATTGCATTTTTCTCCCAAACGAAGGACACTAGAAAGAAAATTTTAAAGCCTCCTGTTAGGCCATCATCTACACGACATAGCCCTGAATTTTCCAATGCGCAGCTCTTTGCAAAAGAGAGATATTGGCAAGGAAAAGCTGTCTTGTACCTTTGCATTTTTCTCCCAAACGAAGGTCACTAGAAAGAAAATTTTAAAGCCTCCTGTTAGGCCATCATCTACACGACATAGCCCTGAATTTTCCAATGCGCAGCTCTTTGCAAAAGAGAGATATTGGCAAGGAAAAGCTGTCTTGTACCTTTGCATTTTTCTCCCAAACGAAGGACACTAGAATTAAAATTTTAAAGCCTCCTGTTAGACCATCATCTACACGGCATAGCCATGAATTTTCCAATGCGCAGCTCTTTGCAAAAGAGAGATATTGGCAAGGAAAAGCTGTCTTGTACCTTTGCATTTTTCTCCCAAACGAAGGTCACCAGAAAGAAAATTTTAAAGCCTCCTGTTAGGCCATCATCTACACGACATAGCCCTGAATTTTCCAATGCGCAGCTCTTTGCAAAAGAGAGATATTGGCAAGGAAAAGCTGTCTTGTACCTTTGCATTTTTCTCCCAAACGAAGGTCACTAGAAAGAAAATTTTAAAGCCTCCTGTTAGGCCATCATCTACACGGCATAGCCATGAATTTTCCAATGCGCAGCTCTTTGCAAAAGAGAGATATTGGCAAGGAAAAGCTGTCTTGTACCTTTGCATTTTTCTCCCAAACGAAGGACACTAGAATTAAAATTTTAAAGCCTTCTGTTAGGCCATCATCTACACGACATAGCCCTGAATTTTCCAATGCGCAGCTCTTTGCAAAAGAGAGATATTGGCAAGGAAAAGCTGTCTTGTACCTTTGCATTTTTCTCCCAAACGAAGGACACTAGAAAGAACATTTTAAAGCCTCCTGTTAGAACATCATCTACACGACATAGCCCTGAATTTTCCAATGCGCAGCTCTTTGCAAAAGAGAGATATTGGCAAGGAAAAGCTGTCTTGTACCTTTGCATTTTTCTCCCAAACGAAGGACACTAGAATTAAAATTTTAAAGCCTCCTGTTAGGCCATCATCTACACGACATAGCCCTGAATTTTCCAATGCGCAGCTCTTTGCAAAAGAGAGATATTGGCAAGGAAAAGCTGTCTTGTACCTTTGCATTTTTCTCCCAAACGAAGGACACTAGAAAGATAATTTTAAAGCCTCCTGTTAGGCCATCATCTACACGACATAGCCCTGAATTTTCCAATGCACAGCTCTTTGCAAAAGAGAGATATTGGCAAGGAAAAGCTGTCTTGTACCATTGCATTTTTCTCCCAAACGAAGGACACTAGAAAGAAAATTTTAAAGCCTCCTGTTAGGCCATCATCTACACGACATAGCCCTGAATTTTCCAATGCGCAGCTCTTTGCAAAAGAGAGATATTGGCAAGGAAAAGCTGTCTTGTACCTTTGCATTTTTCTCCCAAACGAAGGTCACTAGAAAGAAAATTTTAAAGCCTCCTGTTAGGCCATCATCTACACGACATAGCCCTGAATTTTCCAATGCGCAGCTCTTTGCAAAAGAGAGATATTGGCAAGGAAAAGCTGTCTTGTACCTTTGCATTTTTCTCCCAAACGAAGGACACTAGAATTAAAATTTTAAAGCCTCCTGTTAGACCATCATCTACACGGCATAGCCATGAATTTTCCAATGCGCAGCTCTTTGCAAAAGAGAGATATTGGCAAGGAAAAGCTGTCTTGTACCTTTGCATTTTTCTCCCAAACGAAGGTCACTAGAAAGAAAATTTTAAAGCCTCCTGTTAGGCCATCATCTACACGACATAGCCCTGAATTTTCCAATGCGCAGCTCTTTGCAAAAGAGAGATATTGGCAAGGAAAAGCTGTCTTGTACCTTTGCATTTTTCTCCCAAACGAAGGTCACTAGAAAGAAAATTTTAAAGCCTCCTGTTAGGCCATCATCTACACGGCATAGCCATGAATTTTCCAATGCGCAGCTCTTTGCAAAAGAGAGATATTGGCAAGGAAAAGCTGTCTTGTACCTTTGCATTTTTCTCCCAAACGAAGGACACTAGAATTAAAATTTGAAAAGCCTTCTGTTAGGCCATCATCTACACGACATAGCCCTGAATTTTCCAATGCGCAGCTCTTTGCAAAAGAGAGATATTGGCAAGGAAAAGCTGTCTTGTACCTTTGCATTTTTCTCCCAAACGAAGGACACTAGAAAGAACATTTTAAAGCCTCCTGTTAGGCCATCATCTACACGACATAGCCCTGAATTTTCCAATGCGCAGCTCTTTGCAAAAGAGAGATATTGGCAAGGAAAAGCTGTCTTGTACCTTTGCATTTTTCTCCCAAACGAAGGACACTAGAAAGAAAATTTTAAAGCCTCCTGTTAGGCCATCATCTACACGACATAGCCCTGAATTTTCCAATGCGCAGCTCTTTGCAAAAGAGAGATATTGGCAAGGAAAAGCTGTCTTGTACCTTTGCATTTTTCTCCCAAACGAAGGTCACTAGAAAGAAAATTTTAAAGCCTCCTGTTAGGCCATCATCTACACGACATAGCCCTGAATTTTCCAATGCGTAGCTCTTTGCAAAAGAGAGATATTGGCAAGGAAAAGCTGTCTTGTACCTTTGCATTTTTCTCCCAAACGAAGGAAACTAGAAAGAAAATTTTAAAGCCTCCTGTTAGGCCATCATCTACACGACATAGCCCTGAATTTTCCAATGCGCAGCTCTTTGCAAAAGAGAGATATTGGCAAGGAAAAGCTGTCTTGTACCTTTGCATTTTTCTCCCAAACGAAGGACACTAGAATTAAAATTTTAAAGCCTCCTGTTAGGCCATCATCTACACGACATAGCCCTGAATTTTCCAATGCGCAGCTCTTTGCAAAAGAGAGATATTGGCAAGGAAAAGCTGTCTTGTACCTTTGCATTTTTCTCCCAAACGAAGGTCACTAGAAAGAAAATTTTAAAGCCTCCTGTTAGGCCATCATCTACACGACATAGCCCTGAATTTTCCAATGCGCAGCTCTTTGCAAAAGAGAGATATTGGCAAGGAAAAGCTGTCTTGTACCTTTGCATTTTTCTCCCAAACGAAGGACACTAGAAAGATAATTTTAAAGCCTCCTGTTAGGCCATCATCTACACGACATAGCCCTGAATTTTCCAATGCGCAGCTCTTTGCAAAAGAGAGATATTGGCAAGGAAAAGCTGTCTTGTACCTTTGCATTTTTCTCCCAAACGAAGGACACTAGAAAGAAAATTTTAAAGCCTCCTGTTAGGCCATCATCTACACGACATAGCCCTGAATTTTCCAATGCGCAGCTCTTTGCAAAAGAGAGATATTGGCAAGGAAAAGCTGTCTTGTACCTTTGCATTTTTCTCCCAAACGAAGGTCACTAGAAAGAAAATTTTAAAGCCTCCTGTTAGGCCATCATCTACACGACATAGCCCTGAATTTTCCAATGCGCAGCTCTTTGCAAAAGAGAGATATTGGCAAGGAAAAGCTGTCTTGTACCTTTGCATTTTTCTCCCAAACGAAGGACACTAGAATTAAAATTTTAAAGCCTCCTGTTAGAACATCATCTACACGACATAGCCCTGAATTTTCCAATGCGCAGCTCTTTGCAAAAGAGAGATATTGGCAAGGAAAAGCTGTCTTGTACCTTTGCATTTTTCTCCCAAACGAAGGACACTAGAATTAAAATTTTAAAGCCTCCTGTTAGGCCATCATCTACACGACATAGCCCTGAATTTTCCAATGCGCAGCTCTTTGCAAAAGAGAGATATTGGCAAGGAAAAGCTGTCTTGTACCTTTGCATTTTTCTCCCAAACGAAGGACACTAGAAAGATAATTTTAAAGCCTCCTGTTAGGCCATCATCTACACGACATAGCCCTGAATTTTCCAATGCGCAGCTCTTTGCAAAAGAGAGATATTGGCAAGGAAAAGCTGTCTTGTACCTTTGCATTTTTCTCCCAAACGAAGGACACTAGAAAGAAAATTTTAAAGCCTCCTGTTAGGCCATCATCTACACGACATAGCCCTGAATTTTCCAATGCGCAGCTCTTTGCAAAAGAGAGATATTGGCAAGGAAAAGCTGTCTTGTACCTTTGCATTTTTCTCCCAAACGAAGGTCACTAGAAAGAAAATTTTAAAGCCTCCTGTTAGGCCATCATCTACACGACATAGCCCTGAATTTTCCAATGCGCAGCTCTTTGCAAAAGAGAGATATTGGCAAGGAAAAGCTGTCTTGTACCTTTGCATTTTTCTCCCAAACGAAGGACACTAGAATTAAAATTTTAAAGCCTCCTGTTAGGCCATCATCTACACGACATAGCCCTGAATTTTCCAATGCGCAGCTCTTTGCAAAAGAGAGATATTGGCAAGGAAAAGCTGTCTTGTACCTTTGCATTTTTCTCCCAAACGAAGGACACTAGAAATAAAATTTTAAAGCCTCCTGTTAGGCCATCATCTACACGACATAGCCCTGAATTTTCCAATGCACAGCTCTTTGCAAAAGAGAGATATTGGCAAGGAAAAGCTGTCTTGTACCATTGCATTTTTCTCCCAAACGAAGGACACTAGAAAGAAAATTTTAAAGCCTCCTGTTAGGCCATCATCTACACGACATAGCCCTGAATTTTCCAATGCGCAGCTCTTTGCAAAAGAGAGATATTGGCAAGGAAAAGCTGTCTTGTACCTTTGCATTTTTCTCCCAAACGAAGGTCACTAGAAAGAAAATTTTAAAGCCTCCTGTTAGGCCATCATCTACACGACATAGCCCTGAATTTTCCAATGCGCAGCTCTTTGCAAAAGAGAGATATTGGCAAGGAAAAGCTGTCTTGTACCTTTGCATTTTTCTCCCAAACGAAGGACACTAGAATTAAAATTTTAAAGCCTCCTGTTAGACCATCATCTACACGGCATAGCCATGAATTTTCCAATGCGCAGCTCTTTGCAAAAGAGAGATATTGGCAAGGAAAAGCTGTCTTGTACCTTTGCATTTTTCTCCCAAACGAAGGTCACTAGAAAGAAAATTTTAAAGCCTCCTGTTAGGCCATCATCTACACGACATAGCCCTGAATTTTCCAATGCGCAGCTCTTTGCAAAAGAGAGATATTGGCAAGGAAAAGCTGTCTTGTACCTTTGCATTTTTCTCCCAAACGAAGGACACTAGAAAGAACATTTTAAAGCCTCCTGTTAGGCCATCATCTACACGACATAGCCCTGAATTTTCCAATGCGCAGCTCTTTGCAAAAGAGAGATATTGGCAAGGAAAAGCTGTCTTGTACCTTTGCATTTTTCTCCCAAACGAAGGACACTAGAAAGAAAATTTTAAAGCCTCCTGTTAGGCCATCATCTACACGACATAGCCCTGAATTTTCCAATGCGCAGCTCTTTGCAAAAGAGAGATATTGGCAAGGAAAAGCTGTCTTGTACCTTTGCATTTTTCTCCCAAACGAAGGTCACTAGAAAGAAAATTTTAAAGCCTCCTGTTAGGCCATCATCTACACGACATAGCCCTGAATTTTCCAATGCGTAGCTCTTTGCAAAAGAGAGATATTGGCAAGGAAAAGCTGTCTTGTACCTTTGCATTTTTCTCCCAAACGAAGGACACTAGAAAGAAAATTTTAAAGCCTCCTGTTAGGCCATCATCTACACGACATAGCCCTGAATTTTCCAATGCGCAGCTCTTTGCAAAAGAGAGATATTGGCAAGGAAAAGCTGTCTTGTACCTTTGCATTTTTCTCCCAAACGAAGGACACTAGAATTAAAATTTTAAAGCCTCCTGTTAGGCCATCATCTACACGACATAGCCCTGAATTTTCCAATGCGCAGCTCTTTGCAAAAGAGAGATATTGGCAAGGAAAAGCTGTCTTGTACCTTTGCATTTTTCTCCCAAACGAAGGTCACTAGAAAGAAAATTTTAAAGCCTCCTGTTAGGCCATCATCTACACGACATAGCCCTGAATTTTCCAATGCGTAGCTCTTTGCAAAAGAGAGATATTGGCAAGGAAAAGCTGTCTTGTACCTTTGCATTTTTCTCCCAAACGAAGGACACTAGAAAGAAAATTTTAAAGCCTCCTGTTAGGCCATCATCTACACGACATAGCCCTGAATTTTCCAATGCGCAGCTCTTTGCAAAAGAGAGATATTGGCAAGGAAAAGCTGTCTTGTACCATTGCATTTTTCTCCCAAACGAAGGACACTAGAAAGAAAATTTTAAAGCCTCCTGTTAGACCATCATCTACACGGCATAGCCATGAATTTTCCAATGCGCAGCTCTTTGCAAAAGAGAGATATTGGCAAGGAAAAGCTGTCTTGTACCTTTGCATTTTTCTCCCAAACGAAGGACACTAGAATTAAAATTTTAAAGCCTCCTGTTAGGCCATCATCTACACGACATAGCCCTGAATTTTCCAATGCGCAGCTCTTTGCAAAAGAGAGATATTGGCAAGGAAAAGCTGTCTTGTACCTTTGCATTTTTCTCCCAAACGAAGGACACTAGAAAGAACATTTTAAAGCCTCCTGTTAGGCCATCATCTACACGACATAGCCCTAAATTTTCCAATGCGCAGCTCTTTGCAAAAGAGAGATATTGGCAAGGAAAAGCTGTCTTGTACCTTTGCATTTTTCTCCCAAACGAAGGACACTAGAAAGAACATTTTAAAGCCTCCTGTTAGGCCATCATCTATACGACATAGCCCTAAATTTTCCAATGCGCAGCTCTTTGCAAAAGAGAGATATTGGCAAGGAAAAGCTGTCTTGTACCTTTGCATTTTTCTCCCAAACGAAGGACACTAGAAAGAAAATTTTAAAGCCTCCTGTTAGGCCATCATCTACACGACATAGCCCTGAATTTTCCAATGCGCAGCTCTTTGCAAAAGAGAGATATTGGCAAGGAAAAGCTGTCTTGTACCTTTGCATTTTTCTCCCAAACGAAGGACACTAGAATTAAAATTTTAAAGCCTCCTGTTAGACCATCATCTACACGGCATAGCCATGAATTTTCCAATGCGCAGCTCTTTGCAAAAGAGAGATATTGGCAAGGAAAAGCTGTCTTGTACCTTTGCATTTTTCTCCCAAACGAAGGACACTAGAATTAAAATTTTAAAGCCTCCTGTTAGGCCATCATCTACACGACATAGCCCTGAATTTTCCAATGCGCAGCTCTTTGCAAAAGAGAGATATTGGCAAGGAAAAGCTGTCTTGTACCTTTGCATTTTTCTCCCAAACGAAGGACACTAGAATTAAAATTTTAAAGCCTCCTGTTAGGCCATCATCTACACGACATAGCCCTGAATTTTCCAATGCGCAGCTCTTTGCAAAAGAGAGATATTGGCAAGGAAAAGCTGTCTTGTACCTTTGCATTTTTCTCCCAAACGAAGGACACTAGAAAGATAATTTTAAAGCCTCCTGTTAGGCCATCATCTACACGACATAGCCCTGAATTTTCCAATGCGCAGCTCTTTGCAAAAGAGAGATATTGGCAAGGAAAAGCTGTCTTGTACCTTTGCATTTTTCTCCCAAACGAAGGACACTAGAAAGAAAATGTTAAAGCCTCCTGTTAGGCCATCATCTACACGACATAGCCCTGAATTTTGCAATGCGTAGCTCTTTGCAAAAGAGAGATATTGGCAAGGAAAAGCTGTCTTGTACCTTTGCATTTTTCTCCCAAACGAAGGACACTAGAAAGAAAATGTTAAAGCCTCCTGTTAGGCCATCATCTACACGACATAGCCCTGAATTTTCCAATGCGCAGCTCTTTGCAAAAGAGAGATATTGGCAAGGAAAAGCTGTCTTGTACCTTTGCATTTTTCTCCCAAACGAAGGTCACTAGAAAGAAAATTTTAAAGCCTCCTGTTAGGCCATCATCTACACGACATAGCCCTGAATTTTCCAATGTGTAGCTCTTTGCAAAAGAGAGATATTGGCAAGGAAAAGCTGTCTTGTACCTTTGCATTTTTCTCCCAAACGAAGGACACTAGAAAGAAAATTTTAAAGCCTCCTGTTAGGCCATCATCTACACGACATAGCCCTGAATTTTCCAATGCGCAGCTCTTTGCAAAAGAGAGATATTGGCAAGGAAAAGCTGTCTTGTACCTTTGCATTTTTCTCCCAAACGAAGGACACTAGAATTAAAATTTTAAAGCCTCCTGTTAGTGCTTCATCTACACGGCATAGCCCTGAATTTTCCAATGCGTAGCTCTTTGCAATAGAGAGATATTGGCAAAGAAAAGCTGTCTTGTACCTTTGCATTTTTCTCCCAAACGAAGGACACTAGAATTAAAATTTTAAAGCCTCCTGTTAGGCCATCATCTACACGACATAGCCCTGAATTTTCCAATGCGCAGCTCTTTGCAAAAGAGAGATATTGGCAAGGAAAAGCTGTCTTGTACCTTTGCATTTTTCTCCCAAACGAAGGACACTAGAATTAAAATTTTAAAGCCTCCTGTTAGACCATCATCTACAAGGCATAGCCATGAATTTTCCAATGCGCAGCTCTTTGCAAAAGAGAGATATTGGCAAGGAAAAGCTGTCTTGTACCTTTGCATTTTTCTCCCAAACGAAGGATACTAGAATTAAAATTTTAAAGCCTCCTGTTAGGCCATCATCTACACGACATAGCCCTGAATTTTCCAATGCGCAGCTCTTTGCAAAAGAGAGATATTGGCAAGGAAAAGCTGTCTTGTACCTTTGCATTTTTCTCCCAAACGAAGGACACTAGAATTAAAATTTTAAAGCCTCCTGTTAGGCCATCATCTACACGACATAGCCCTGAATTTTCCAATGCGCAGCTCTTTGCAAAAGAGAGATATTGGCAAGGAAAAGCTGTCTTGTACCTTTGCATTTTTCTCCCAAACGAAGGACACTAGAAAGATAATTTTAAAGCCTCCTGTTAGGCCATCATCTACACGACATAGCCCTGAATTTTCCAATGCGCAGCTCTTTGCAAAAGAGAGATATTGGCAAGGAAAAGCTGTCTTGTACCTTTGCATTTTTCTCCCAAACGAAGGACACTAGAAAGAAAATGTTAAAGCCTCCTGTTAGGCCATCATCTACACGACATAACCCTGAATTTTCCAATGCGCAGCTCTTTGCAAAAGAGAGATATTGGCAAGGAAAAGCTGTCTTGTACCTTTGCATTTTTCTCCCAAACGAAGGTCACTAGAAAGAAAATTTTAAAGCCTCCTGTTAGGCCATCATCTACACGACATAGCCCTGAATTTTCCAATGCGTAGCTCTTTGCAAAAGAGAGATATTGGCAAGGAAAAGCTGTCTTGTACCTTTGCATTTTTCTCCCAAACGAAGGACACTAGAAAGAAAATTTTAAAGCCTCCTGTTAGGCCATCATCTACACGACATAGCCCTGAATTTTCCAATGCGCAGCTCTTTGCAAAAGAGAGATATTGGCAAGGAAAAGCTGTCTTGTACCTTTGCATTTTTCTCCCAAACGAAGGACACTAGAAATAAAATTTTAAAGCCTCCTGTTAGTGCTTCATCTACACGGCATAGCCCTGAATTTTCCAATGCGTAGCTCTTTGCAATAGAGAGATATTGGCAAGGAAAAGCTGTCTTGTACCTTTGCATTTTTCTCCCAAACGAAGGACACTAGAATTAAAATTTTAAAGCCTCCTGTTAGGCCATCATCTACACGACATAGCCCTGAATTTTCCAATGCGTAGCTCTTTGCAAAAGAGAGATATTGGCAAGGAAAAGCTGTCTTGTACCTTTGCATTTTTCTCCCAAACGAAGGACACTAGAAAGAAAATTTTAAAGCCTCCTGTTAGGCCATCATCTACACGACATAGCCCTGAATTTTCCAATGCGCAGCTCTTTGCAAAAGAGAGATATTGGCAAGGAAAAGCTGTCTTGTACCATTGCATTTTTCTCCCAAACGAAGGACACTAGAAAGAAAATTTTAAAGCCTCCTGTTAGGCCATCATCTACACGACATAGCCCTGAATTTTCCAATGCGCAGCTCTTTGCAAAAGAGAGATATTGGCAAGGAAAAGCTGTCTTGTACCATTGCATTTTTCACCCAAACGAAGGACACTAGAAAGAACATTTTAAAGCCTCCTGTTAGGCCATCATCTACACGACATAGCCCTGAATTTTCCAATGCGCAGCTCTTTGCAAAAGAGAGATATTGGCAAGGAAAAGCTGTCTTGTACCTTTGCATTTTTCTCCCAAACGAAGGACACTAGAAAGAAAATTTTAAAGCCTCCTGTTAGGCCATCATCTACACGACATAGCCCTGAATTTTCCAATGCGCAGCTCTTTGCAAAAGAGAGATATTGGCAAGGAAAAGCTGTCTTGTACCTTTGCATTTTTCTCCCAAACGAAGGTCACTAGAAAGAAAATTTTAAAGCCTCCTGTTAGGCCATCATCTACACGACATAGCCCTGAATTTTCCAATGCGCAGCTCTTTGCAAAAGAGAGATATTGGCAAGGAAAAGCTGTCTTGTACCTTTGCATTTTTCTCCCAAACGAAGGACACTAGAAAGAAAATTTTAAAGCCTCCTGTTAGGCCATCATCTACACGACATAGCCCTGAATTTTCCAATGCGCAGCTCTTTGCAAAAGAGAGATATTGGCAAGGAAAAGCTGTCTTGTACCTTTGCATTTTTCTCCCAAACGAAGGTCACTAGAAAGAAAATTTTAAAGCCTCCTGTTAGGCCATCATCTACACGACATAGCCCTGAATTTTCCAATGCGCAGCTCTTTGCAAAAGAGAGATATTGGCAAGGAAAAGCTGTCTTGTACCTTTGCATTTTTCTCCCAAACGAAGGTCACTAGAAAGAACATTTTAAAGCCTTCTGTTAGGCCATCATCTACACGACATAGCCCTGAATTTTCCAATGCGTAGCTCTTTGCAAAAGAGAGATATTGGCAAGGAAAAGCTGTCTTGTACCTTTGCATTTTTCTCCCAAACGAAGGACACTAGAAAGAAAATTTTAAAGCCTCCTGTTAGGCCATCATCTACACGACATAGCCCTGAATTTTCCAATGCGCAGCTCTTTGCAAAAGAGAGATATTGGCAAGGAAAAGCTGTCTTGTACCTTTGCATTTTTCTCCCAAACGAAGGACACTAGAATTAAAATTTTAAAGCCTCCTGTTAGGCCATCATCTACACTACATAGCCCTGAATTTTCCAATGCGCAGCTCTTTGCAAAAGAGAGATATTGGCAAGGAAAAGCTGTCTTGTACCTTTGCATTTTTCTCCCAAACTAAGGTCACTAGAAAGAAAATTTTAAAGCCTCCTGTTAGGCCATCATCTACACGACAGAGCCCTGAATTTTCCAATGCGTAGCTCTTTGCAAAAGAGAGATATTGGCAAGGAAAAGCTGTCTTGTACCTTTGCATTTTTCTCCCAAACGAAGGACACTAGAAAGAAAATTTTAAAGCCTCCTGTTAGGCCATCATCTACACGACATAGCCCTGAATTTTCCAATGCGCAGCTCTTTGCAAAAGAGAGATATTGGCAAGGAAAAGCTGTCTTGTACCTTTGCATTTTTCTCCCAAACGAAGGACACTAGAAAGAAAATTTTAAAGCCTCCTGTTAGGCCATCATCTACACGACATAGCCCTGAATTTTCCAATGCGCAGCTCTTTGCAAAAGAGAGATATTGGCAAGTAAAATCTGTCTTGTACCTTTGCATTTTTCTCCCAAACGAAGGACACTAGAAAGAAAATTTTAAAGCCTCCTGTTAGACCATCATCTACACGGCATAGCTATGAATTTTCCAATGCGCAGCTCTTTGCAAAAGAGAGATATTGGCAAGGAAAAGCTGTCTTGTACCTTTGCATTTTTCTCCCAAACGAAGGACACTAGAAAGAAAATTTTAAAGCCTCCTGTTAGGCCATATTCTACACGACATAGCCCTGAATTTTCCAATGCGCAGCTCTTTGCAAAAGAGAGATATTGGCAAGGAAAAGCTGTCTTGTACCTTTGCATTTTTCTCCCAAACGAAGGACACTAGAATTAAAATTTTAAAGCCTCCTGTTAGACCATCATCTACACGGCATAGCCATGAATTTTCCAATGCGCAGCTCTTTGCAAAAGAGAGATATTGGCAAGGAAAAGCTGTCTTGTACCTTTGCATTTTTCTCCCAAACGAAGGACACTAGAATTAAAATTTTAAAGCCTCCTGTTAGGCCATCATCTACACGACATAGCCCTGAATTTTCCAATGCGCAGCTCTTTGCAAAAGAGAGATATTGGCAAGGAAAAGCTGTCTTGCACCTTTGCATTTTTCTCCCAAACGAAGGTCACTAGAAAGAAAATTTTAAAGCCTCCTGTTAGGCCATCATCTACACGACATAGCCCTGAATTTTCCAATGCGTAGCTCTTTGCAAAAGAGAGATATTGGCAAGGAAAAGCTGTCTTGTACCTTTGCATTTTTCTCCCAAACGAAGGACACTAGAAAGAAAATTTTAAAGCCTCCTGTTAGGCCATCATCTACACGACATAGCCCTGAATTTTCCAATGCGCAGCTCTTTGCAAAAGAGAGATATTGGCAAGGAAAAGCTGTCTTGTACCATTGCATTTTTCTCCCAAACGAAGGACACTAGAAAGAAAATTTTAAAGCCTCCTGTTAGACCATCATCTACACGGCATAGCCATGAATTTTCCAATGCGCAGCTCTTTGCAAAAGAGAGATATTGGCAAGGAAAAGCTGTCTTGTACCTTTGCATTTTTCTCCCAAACGAAGGACACTAGAATTAAAATTTTAAAGCCTCCTGTTAGGCCATCATCTACACGACATAGCCCTGAATTTTCCAATGCGCAGCTCTTTGCAAAAGAGAGATATTGGCAAGGAAAAGCTGTCTTGTACCTTTGCATTTTTCTCCCAAACGAAGGACACTAGAAAGAACATTTTAAAGCCTCCTGTTAGGCCATCATCTACACGACATAGCCCTGAATTTTCCAATGCGCAGCTCTTTGCAAAAGAGAGATATTGGCAAGGAAAAGCTGTCTTGTACCTTTGCATTTTTCTCCCAAACGAAGGTCACTAGAAAGAAAATTTTAAAGCCTCCTGTTAGGCCATCATCTACACGACATAGCCCTGAATTTTCCAATGCGCAGCTCTTTGCAAAATAGAGATATTGGCAAGGAAAAGCTGTCTTGTACCTTTGCATTTTTCTCCCAAACGAAGGTCACTAGAAAGAACATTTTAAAGCCTTCTGTTAGGCCATCATCTACACGACATAGCCCTGAATTTTCCAATGCGTAGCTCTTTGCAAAAGAGAGATATTGGCAAGGAAAAGCTGTCTTGTACCTTTGCATTTTTCTCCCAAACGAAGGACACTAGAAAGAAAATTTTAAAGCCTCCTGTTAGGCCATCATCTACACGACATAGCCCTGAATTTTCCAATGCGCAGCTCTTTGCAAAAGAGAGATATTGGCAAGGAAAAGCTGTCTTGTACCTTTGCATTTTTCTCCCAAACGAAGGACACTAGAAAGAAAATTTTAAAGCCTCCTGTTAGGCCATCATCTACACTACATAGCCCTGAATTTTCCAATGCGCAGCTCTTTGCAAAAGAGAGATATTGGCAAGGAAAAGCTGTCTTGTACCTTTGCATTTTTCTCCCAAACTAAGGTCACTAGAAAGAAAATTTTAAAGCCTCCTGTTAGGCCATCATCTACACGACATAGCCCTGAATTTTCCAATGCGTAGCTCTTTGCAAAAGAGAGATATTGGCAAGGAAAAGCTGTCTTGTACCTTTGCATTTTTCTCCCAAACGAAGGACACTAGAAAGAAAATTTTAAAGCCTCCTGTTAGGCCATCATCTACACGACATAGCCCTGAATTTTCCAATGCGCAGCTCTTTGCAAAAGAGAGATATTGGCAAGGAAAAGCTGTCTTGTACCTTTGCATTTTTCTCCCAAACGAAGGACACTAGAAAGAAAATTTTAAAGCCTCCTGTTAGGCCATCATCTACACGACATAGCCCTGAATTTTCCAATGCGCAGCTCTTTGCAAAAGAGAGATATTGGCAAGGAAAATCTGTCTTGTACCATTGCATTTTTCTCCCAAACGAAGGACACTAGAAAGAAAATTTTAAAGCCTCCTGTTAGACCATCATCTACACGGCATAGCTATGAATTTTCCAATGCGCAGCTCTTTGCAAAAGAGAGATATTGGCAAGGAAAAGCTGTCTTGTACCTTTGCATTTTTCTCCCAAACGAAGGACACTAGAAAGAAAATTTTAAAGCCTCCTGTTAGGCCATCATCTACACGACATAGCCCTGAATTTTCCAATGCGCAGCTCTTTGCAAAAGAGAGATATTGGCAAGGAAAAGCTGTCTTGTACCTTTGCATTTTTCTCCCAAACGATGGACACTAGAATTAAAATTTTAAAGCCTCCTGTTAGACCATCATCTACACGGCATAGCCATGAATTTTCCAATGCGCAGCTCTTTGCAAAAGAGAGATATTGGCAAGGAAAAGCTGTCTTGTACCTTTGCATTTTTCTCCCAAACGAAGGACACTAGAATTAAAATTTTAAAGCCTCCTGTTAGGCCATCATCTACACGACATAGCCCTGAATTTTCCAATGCGCAGCTCTTTGCAAAAGAGAGATATTGGCAAGGAAAAGCTGTCTTGTACCTTTGCATTTTTCTCCCAAACGAAGGTCACTAGAAAGAAAATTTTAAAGCCTCCTGTTAGGCCATCATCTACACGACATAACCCTGAATTTTCCAATGCGTAGCTCTTTGCAAAAGAGAGATATTGGCAAGGAAAAGCTGTCTTGTACCTTTGCATTTTTCTCCCAAACGAAGGACACTAGAAAGAAAATTTTAAAGCCTCCTGTTAGGCCATCATCTACACGACATAGCCCTGAATTTTCCAATGCGCAGCTCTTTGCAAAAGAGAGATATTGGCAAGGAAAAGCTGTCTTGTACCATTGCACTTTTCTCCCAAACGAAGGACACTAGAAAGAAAATTTTAAAGCCTCCTGTTAGACCATCATCTACACGGCATAGCCGTGAATTTTCCAATGCGCAGCTCTTTGCAAAAGAGAGATATTGGCAAGGAAAAGCTGTCTTGTACCTTTGCATTTTTCTCCCAAACGAAGGACACTAGAATTAAAATTTTAAAGCCTCCTGTTAGGCCATCATCTACACGACATCATGGGAGGGTGAGGAGGTCCACTGGGAGAGACCAAGTGAAGAGGTGAGGTTAAGGAGTTTAGAGGCAGGGGATTGTGTGGGGATGTCAATAGGGATGTTGAAATCGCCTAGGATAATGGTAGGAATGTCAGAAGAGAGGAAGTGAGGAAGCCAGGAAGCAAAGTTGTCGATGAATTTGGAAGCAGTGCCAGGGGGGGCGGTAAATGACAGCTACTCTAAGATGGACTGGTTGGAAGAGGCATATGGCGTGGACCTCAAATGTAGAGAATATAAGGGATGGTTCTGGTGGTATGAGTTGGTAGGAGTAACTAGAAGGTAAAAGGACCCCAACACCACCCCCATGGCGACCCCCAGGTCGGGGTGTGTGTGTGAATGTAAGGCCCCCAGCAGAGAGAGCAGCAGCAGTAGTGTCAGAGGGCATAATCCAAGTTTCAGTAATGGCTAGTAGGTGTAGGGAGTTGGAAATGAAAAGGTCATGAGTGGGGACCAGTTTGTTACAAACAGATCTGGCATTCCAGAGGGCACAGGATAGGGGGTATGAGTTTGTGGGAGAGATGTGAATTAGATTTTCAGGGTTGCTGTAGCGATGAGGTGAGATTAACTTTGAGGGCAGGGATGATGAGAGAGTAGTGATGGTACGGGTGCCTGAGCTAGGAGGGGAAACTGCAGGAGGTGGGCAGGGAGGGAGGTCAGTGTGATGTGGATGGGGGTGTGGGGAGGTGACAGGGAAGGGAGAGAGGGAGCAGGGCTGAGTTGTGGGGTAGCAGGACCATGGGGCAGAGGTGAATGAAAGTGGGGTAACAGGAAAGGTGGGGGAAGGAAACAGAGGGATGGAGGGGAGACAGAGGAGGGGAGAGAGGAGGAGGTGGAGGAGACTAGTGGGGAAGGATAAAGATACATTATTAGGTAGACACTGAGTGATGTGGGGAGTATAAGAAAACCTTGACATAGTGTTAAGTAGGTAAATAGGTTGAAGTAGTGGAAGTAGGAGAGGAGACTGTAAGGCAATCCGAGCAGAAGAATTGCAGAAATGCAGGTGAGAAAAGCAGTGTAGGCTCAAGGGGTGTAGATTTAGTATGAAATGAGTCAAAAGCGTAGATAAAGTGGGTGCAGAAATGTATTTGGAGTGTAAGAAATGAAAGGATTGTGAGAGGTTTAAGAAGCAATGGTAATTATGTTAGATGTTTTAAGTGTTTGCAGGTAAAATTGCATTGGTGCAGCTGTGCTTAAAAAACAAAATTACAATAATACAGATACAGGCATTTGTAGGTGAAATGGATGGTTTATGAAATGTCCAAGTAAGGTAGTTCTGTGCTATGTAATCAGATGCAACAATCAGGAGGTGAGTGATCTGAGGAGTAAGTGACTCACATTTGTTATTAGTTCTTCAGTTTTCTTTGTTTTGTTAGATTGGTGTGCTTCTGTTTTCCTTCTTTTTCACTTCGATTGAACGCTGATTGAACACTGCTGTTATGTGTCAATTTTATCACGCTTTGATAAAAATGCACGCTTAGATCAATAAATGCACAGCCAAATGGCTTTGCACAGCCTACACCATTGGACTTAAGTAGAAGACTATTACAAGTGAAACCAATAATTGAAATCTGTAACCACACCCCACCCCCTCAAATGCCAGGCAATAAATTACCTTAAAAACAACAACCAGGCATTCCACAAAGATTAAACTGGGTCTATATCATTCAAAACTTTAAAAAAGTACTTCAAAATCACATACTATGCAATAATGTTTCAATTTGCATAACCCAGCAGAATTAGCTTTGCATATATAGATATAGTGCAGCAGAATATATTGGTGGTTGTAGTCAATTGTAATTACCTGTAGGTGACAAGAAGAGAAGAAACGTCAATTCACAATCGATATCAGCTGAAGATAAATTAACGCTGATTGAACGCTGCTGTTATGTGTCAATTTTATCACGCTTTGATAAAAATGCACGCTTAGATCAATAAATGCACAGCCAAACGGCTTTGCACAGCCTACACCATTGGACTTAAGTAGAAGACTATTACAAGTGAAACCAATAATTGAAATCTGTAACCACACCCCACCCCCTCTAATGCCAGGCAATAAATTACCTTAAAAACAACAACCAGGCATTCCACAAAGATTAAACTGGGTCTATATCATTCAAAACTTTAAAAAAGTACTTAAAAATCACATACTATGCAATAATGTTTCAATTTGCATTACCCAGCAGAATTAGCTTTGCATATATAGATATAGTGCAGCAGAATATATTGGTGGTTGTAGTCAATTGTAATTACCTGTAGGTGACAAGAAGAGAAGAAACGTCAATTCACAATCGATATCAGCTGAAGATAAATTAACGCTGATTGAACGCTGCTGTTATGTGTCAATTTTATCACGCTTTGATAAAAATGCACGCTTGGATCAATAAATGCACAGCCAAACGGCTTTGCACAGCCTACACCATTGGACTTAAGTAGAAGACTATTACAAGTGAAACCAATAATTGAAATCTGTAACCACACCCCACCCCCTCAAATGCCAGGCAATAAATTACCTTAAAAACAACAACCAGGCATTCCACAAAGATTAAACTGGGTCTATATCATTCAAAACTTTAAAAAAGTACTTAAAAATCGCATACTATGCAATAATGTTTCAATTTGCATTACCCAGCAGAATTAGCTTTGCATATATAGATATAGTGCAGCAGAATATATTGGTGGTTGTAGTCAATTGTAATTACTCAGCAGAATTAGCTTTTCATATATAGATATAGTGCAGCAGAATATATTGGTGGTTGTAGTCAATTGTAATTACCCAGCAGAATTAGCTTTGCAAATATAGATATAGTGCAGCAGAATATATTGGTGGTTGTAGTCAATTGTAATTACCCAGCAGAATTAGCTTTGCATATATATAGTGCAGCAGAATATATTGGTGGTTGTAGTAAATTGTAATTACCCAGCAGCAGCTCTACTGCACTCAACATCACCAGTGCTCACAATATATATAATGCTATATACTATGCCATAGTGGTGCTTACTATATAACACCCCCTACTGCGTTCCCCCTGGCAATGAGCATGACACCCAGAGAGTGAAACCCCTGGCAATGAGCATGACACCCAGCACGTGAAACTCTTGGCATTGAGCAGTAAGTGACTCACATTTGTTATTAGTTCTTCAGTTTTCTTTGTTTTGTTAGATTGGTGTGCTTCTGTTTTCCTTTTTTTTCACTTCGATTGAACGCTGATTGAACACTGCTGTTATGTGTCAATTTTATCACGCTTTGATAAAAATGCACGCTTAGATCAATAAATGCACAGCCAAATGGCTTTGCACAGCCTACACCATTGGACCAGAGAAAAAAAATATGCTGGCAGAAAAATCCAATTGAGTGATTAAACAGCTCTTCATTTTCTGGCTTTATTTTTATGCTAACAAATTTGTTCTCTGAAAAGTGTCCACAAAGCCAAGTCTCTGATTAACACCTTTGTAAGGATGGTTTTTCACCTATTACTAAATTAAACTTGCTTCATTGGAAAGGCAGCAAGATGCATCCTCATTTCAATGGTAAGTCAACCTTCTTGCCCTATGTTCCCTGTCAACGGATGAAGACGCATCATTATCTACCGCAGTCATTTTGGCCCAATAGATATGCAAGAAGTTTAGATTCCCCTTTCTTTGCAGGTAGAGGAAGGAAAAGGAAGAGGTCTGTAGCCTCTTCAAGATCGCAGGACCAGAGATTGTCCTCTGCTTCTGCCAAATCCACTGCATGACACTGGGGCTTTCTTGCAGGAGCCCACACCAGTGGGGGCACGTCTAAAACTCTTCAGTCAGTTCTGGATTCATTCGGACCTGGACTCGTGGGTTTTACAAATAGTGTCCCAAGGGTACAAACTGGGGTTTCAAGACGTTCCCCCTCACCGATTGTTCAAATTGGCCTTAGTCAGCAGGGAGAAGGTTTTTATTCAAGCCTCTTCGTGGTCCCGAAGCCGGACGGCTCAGTCAGACCAATCTTAAATCTGAAATCCCTCAATTTCTTCCTAAAGAAATTCAATTTCAAGATGGAATTTCTCAGGGCAGTGATCTCCAGTCCGGAGGACGGAGATTTCATGGTTTTGGTAGACATAAAGGATGCCTACTTACATGTTCCCATTTAGCCACTGCCTCAAGCTACCTAAGGTTTGCAATTCAGGATTGTCATGACCAATTTCAGACATTGCCGTTTGGTCTGTCCACGGCTCCGAGGATTTTCACCAGGGTGATGGCGGAAATTATGGTTCTCCTTCGCAAGCAAGGAGTCACAATTATCCCGTACTTGGATGATCTCCTGATAAAGGCGAGATCCAGGGACCAGTTGGTGCAAAACATTGCACTCTCCCTGACAGTTCTTCAACAACATGGTTGGCTCCTAAACTTGCCAAAATCGCAGTTGGTCCCAATGACGCGGTTGTTGTTTTTGGGAGTCATACTGTTAGGCGCCGGGGTCCGCTTGATGGTCTGCGCGGCCCGGCGCCTAGCAACTAGAGACGCCGTGCACGTACAGCCGCCGGCTCCCTAGCAACGCTAGACGCCGGGTGCGCTGAGCCGCACGGACCCTAGCAACGGGGACGCCACTGGCGGACCGCGTTCCCCGTTGCTAGGCTTTAGGAAATTAAGATATTCACCTGCTCTCTGGCCGTGCAGCAAGGCAGCTGCACGGCATTTATTCTAATCAGCCTTTAGCAGCTGATTGGAGGACTCCTTGTTAAATACACTCCCAGGGCTTCTCACAGACGCCGGTAATAGCTTCCTGCATGCTGCCTTTGTTTGCTGAGAGTCTGTTTCCAGTCCTGCTGTATCCGGTCATTCCAGTCCGCAGAAGTCCGGTATTCGGGAGTTGTCATCTCATCCCAAGAGGTCGTTTGGTTCCCTGGAGTCCTGACTGATCACCGTTTTATATCCAGTGGTGTTCGTGAGTTGCGGCTCTGCCGTGTGTTGCGGCTCAGCCGCTTTACCTTTTATATTTTGTGTTTGGAGCATTTGCGGAGGGTTCCGCTTCCACAAGTCCTCTCTGGTACTTGGCGGTGCCGGGTAGGAGAATTGGACAAGTGGATATTTTGGTTGTCCTTTTTCCTGGCGGTTTCTCCGCACATATTATAGTTTTGAGTTTGCTTAGCCCCTGGCCTGGTTGTTTAGTTAGAGGGCCTCTTGTTATCACCCTGTCTCAGGTTTCCCTTTGTCTCTCATTAAGACCGGGGGGCATCGAAGTTGGGCAGACATAATCCGCCCTTCAAACGCGGCTGCCAAGGGCTCAAGAAACCATAGTCTCGCAGGGGATTTCTGACAACATGGGTGAGACAACAGAGTTAGGGCGCCAGGGGCTATTTTCCTGTCCTGCTCCCTTCCCCAGCATTCCGTTCCAGTGCTCCAGTCCTTGCCATAAGATCTTCTCTGACCAGAGTGCTGGAATCATAACATTATTACCGGCCATACCAAAACTTAAAATTAAACGGGGTTTAATTTTTTCTCATTCAGTTTTGTGAGAGTTTATCGGCCTCATGAATCCAACAGGTTTAGGGCCAAATCCTGGTCAGCTCTTAGTCAGCCAGATTCAAGAACTTACTCAGATGGTTCAGGATCTTTTTCTTCGGGTGAAGTCGCAGGAAGATCTTTTGCGAGCTTCCCCAAGGGTAGTCCCTGAACCAAAGATGCATTTGCCTGACCGTTTTTCTGGTGATAGAAAAGAGTTTTTTAATTTTTAAGAATCCTGTAAACTTTATTTTCGTTTAAGACCGACTTCCTCGGGTACTGAATCTCAGCGGGTCGGGTTTATTATTTCTTTGCTCCAGGGGGATCCTCAGACCTGGGCATTTGGTTTAAGAGCAGAGGATCCGGCATTGTTGTCAATTGACGCTTTTTTTGAGTCTTTAGGGCTCTTGTATGATGACCCTGATAGAGAGGCGTCCGCTGAAAGTCAGTTGCGCGCTCTCAGACAGGGTAGAAATCCTGCAGAGGTTTATTGTACGGAGTTTCGCCGTTGGTCGAACGACTGTGGCTGGAATGACCCAGCCCTGCGCAGTCAGTTTCGCCTCGGCTTATCAGAGTCTATAAAAGACAGTCTCCTTCAGTACCCCGCTCCTGAGACTCTCGATAAACTCATGGAGCTTTCTATTAAGATTGATCGTCGTCTCAGAGAGCGGAGGGCTGAAAAAGGAGCACCTGTAAGGTCAAGTCCGTGTGTATATTCCATTCCTGAAGACGTAGAGGAGACCATGCAGATGGGTCTCTCCCGGCTGTCTCCTGAAGAAAGAGCCAGAAGGCAAAATTCTGGTCTTTGTCTGTACTGTGGGGGTAAGGGACATTTTGCTCGTAATTGTCCAAACAAGTCGGGAAACGCTTTGACCAGGTGAATTGTGAGGGGGTTCACCTAGGTCTGCAGCTTATCTCCTCGAATAACTCCCTTTTAGTCCCAGTTAAAGTTTCCTTTGGCAGCCTCAGTTCTTTGGTGTCGGCTTTTGTTGACAGTGGAGCTGCAGGAAACTTTATGGATTTAACTTGGGCTAAGGCCTTAGGCATTCCTCAGTTACCTTTGGGTAGGTGTGTCACCATGCATGGCTTAGATGGGAGTCCGCTGTCTAATGGGATTATTTCTCTCCGTACACCCCCTGTACTACTTACAGTAGGAGCTCTACATTCCGAGAAAATCGAGTTCTTTCTTACACATTGCCCAGCAGTTCCAGTTGTTCTGGGTCACCCTTGGCTGGCCTTTCATAATCCCACCATTGATTGGCGGTCGGGGGAGATTTCACATTGGGGTACTTTTTGTGATAAGGAATGTATCACGTTTCCAGTCAGAGTAGCAGCTATCATTCCAGAACTCATTCCGGTGGAATACCAGGAGTTTGCTGATGTTTTCTCCAAAGGCAATGCGGACATTCTGCCTCCCCATCGGCCTTATGATTGTGCTATTGAGTTAATTCCTGGTGCCGCATTGCCAAAGGGAAGATTATATGCATTATCCGGGCCAGAAACTGCGACTATGAATGATTATGTAAAGGAGAGCCTTGAGAAAGGATTTATTAGACCATCAAAATCTCCTTTAAGTGCAGGCTTCTTCTTTGTGGAGAAAAAGGATGGCTCGCTTAGACCTTGCATTGATTTTAGAGCCCTGAATAAGATCTCAGTTAAAAACACCTATCCTTTGCCGTTGATTTCTGTACTCTTTGATCAGTTACGTTCTGCTGTGATTTTTTCTAAAATTGACCTTAGAGGAGCGTACAACCTCATCCGAATTAAATCTGGAGATGAGTGGAAAACGGCCTTCAGTACTCAGTCGGGTCACTACGAATACCTGGTGATGCCGTTCGGCCTGTCCAATGCTCCGGCAGTTTTTCAAGACCTCATTAACGATGTGCTCCGTGACTTCCTAGGGAAATTCGTGGTCGTTTACTTAGACGACATCCTGATTTTTTCTAAATCAATGGAACAACATGTTACCCAGGTGCGTCTGGTTCTTCAAAATTTATGTGAGAATCATTTATATGCCAAGCTGGAGAAGTGTGAGTTTCATGTCACGGAAGTATCTTTTTTAGGGTACATAATTTAACATGGAACCAAAGAAACTCCAGGCCATCCTTAGTTGGGCGCAACCCACCAATTTAAAAGCAATTAAGCGTTTTTTAGGGTTTGCGAATTATTATAGGAGGTTCATTCATTCTTTTTCTGACCTGGTTGCTCCCATTGTAGCTCTGACAAAGAAAGGAGCGGATCCTACCAACTGGTCGCGTGAAGCTGAGTTGTCCTTTCGGGCCTTGAAACAAGCCTTTGTCTCGGCTCCAGTCCTCAGACATCCTAATCCGGAATTGCCCTTTGTGGTGGAGGTTGATGCCTCGGAGGTTGGAGTGGGGGCTATCCTTTCTCAAAAGGATCCGGAGTCTCTGGAGTTACATCCTTGTGCCTTTATGTCCAGGAAATTCTCCTCCGCTGAATCCAACTATGACGTTGGTAATCGGGAGTTACTGGCGGTAAAATGGGCTTTCGAGGAGTGGAGGCATTGGCTGGAGGGAGCAAAACATACTATTTCGGTATTGACTGACCATAAGAACCTGCAATAGATTGAATCGGCTAAGCGGCTTAATGCCCGGCAGGCACGTTGGGCATTATTTTTTACGCGTTTCAAATTTATAATCACTTTCAGGCCTGGTTCCAAGAATACTAAGGCTGATGCCCTGTCACATAGCTTTCTTCCGGTTCACAATAACAATCCTGTTACCCCCATACTTCCATCTTCGGTCATCTGGGCGGGCCTCACACAAGATTTATTTACCCAGTTAAAACAGCTTCAACACCAAGCTCCTAGAATTACTCCTGCTGGTCGTCTTTACGTCCCTGAGTTTTTGAGAGTTACTGTTTTAACGGAATTCCATGATAACAAAGTTTCAGGGCATCCAGGAGTCTCTAAGACATTGGAGTTAGTCTCTCGCTCAGTATGGTGGCCTGGTCTTTCTAAAGACGTCAAGGAATTTGTTTATTCATGTCAGGTTTGTGCACAGCATAGGGTTCCCCGTTCCTTGCCCATCGGGCAACTTATGCCCTTAAATGTTCCTCTCAGGCCATGGTCTCATATTTCCATGGATTTTGTGGTTGACCTTCCCCTTTCAGCCGGATTCCGAGTCATATGGGTGGTAGTGGACCGTTTTAGTAAAATGGCTCATTTTATTGCTCTTCCCCGATTGCCTTCTGCCCAAGGGTTGGCAGTTTTGTTTCTCCGCCATGTATTCAGGCTTCATGGGTTACCTACTGATATTGTTTCTGATCGGGGTCCACAATTCATCGCACAATTCTGGAAATGTTTTTGTGCCTCATTGAAGATGAAATTGTCGTTAACATCCGGTTACCACCCACAATCCAACGGGCAAACCGAACGAGTTAACCAATCATTGAAACAATATTTGCGCTTGTATTCAGCCAAACTCCAGAATGATTGGTCCGAGTTTCTTCCGTTGGCTGAATTTGCTTACAATAATTCTTGTCATTCCTCCACTAAAGAGTCTCCATTCTTTTCAGTTTTTGGTTTTCACCCCAGAGCTAATTCTTTTTTTCATCATTCCTCAGTCTCCTCGCTTACCTTAACCTCCCATCTCAGAGCCATTTGGAAAAAGGTGCACCTTGCTCTCAGAAAAGCGGCCTTTCGAGAGAAGAAATTTTCTGACAGGCTCCGACGTCCTTGCACTTTTAAGGTGGGAGATAGGGTGTGGTTGTCGACTCGCAACATCAGGCTTCGACAATCCTCAGCTAGACTGGGACCCAAATTTATTTGGCCATTTCTTATTATTAAAAGAGTCAACCCAGTTGCCTTTCGGTTACGTTTACCAAGATCTCTCAGGATTGGAAATACGTTTCATTGTTCCCTGTTGAAACAATACGTTTCTTCCAGTAGATTTCCTCGGAAGATCTCTCAGGGTAGATCTCCAGTGGATGTACAGGGACAACAGGAGTTCTTGGTAGAGAAGGTTCTCGATTCCAAATTGTCCCGGGATCGGCTGTATTTTCTGGTTCACTGGAAAGGCTATGGTCCGGAGGAAAGGTCTTGGGTCCTGGATAAGGATCTTCATGCCCCGAGGCTCAAGAGGGCATTTTTTTGGGAATTTCCTCAGAAACCTGGCTTTAGGGGTTCCTTGACCCCTCCTCAAGGGGGGGGTACTGTTAGGCGCCGGGGTCCGCTTGATGGTCTGCGCGGCCCGGCGCCTAGCAACTAGAGATGCCGTGCACGTACAGCCGCCGGCTCCCTAGCAACGCTAGACGCCAGGCGCGCTGAGCCGCACGGACCCTAGCAACGGGGACGCCACTGGTGGACCGCGTTCCCCGTTGCTAGGCTTTAGGAAATTAAGATATTCACCTGCTCTCTGGCCGTGCAGCAAGGCAGCTGCACAGCATTTATTCTAATCAGCCTTTAGCAGCTGATTGGAGGACTCCTTGTTAAATACACTCCCAGGGCTTCTCACAGATGCCGGTAATAGCTTCCTGCATGCTGCCTTTGTTTGCTGAGAGTCTGTTTCCAGTCCTGCTGTATCCGGTCATTCCAGTCCGCAGAAGTCCGGTATTCGGGAGTTGTCATCTCATCCCAAGAGGTTGTTTGGTTCCCTGGAGTCCTGACTGATCACCGTTTTATATCCAGTGGTGTTCGTGAGTTGCGGCTCTGCCGTGTGTTGCGGCTCAGCCGCTTTACCTTTTATATTTTGTGTTTGGAGCATTTGCGGAGGGTTCCGCTTCCACAAGTCCTCTCTGGTACTCGGCGGTGCCGGGTAGGAGAATTGGACAAGTGGATATTTTGGTTGTCCTTTTTCCTGGCGGTTTCTCCGCACATATTATAGTTTTGAGTTTGCTTAGCCCCTGGCCTGGTTGTTTAGTTAGAGGGCCTCTTGTTATCACCCTGTCTCGGGTTTCCCTTTGTCTCTCATTAAGACCGGGGGGCATCGAAGTTGGGCAGACATAATCCGCCCTTCAAACGCGGCTGCCAAGGGCTCAAGAAACCATAGTCTCGCAGGGGATTTCTGACAACACGGGTGAGACAACAGAGTTAGGGCGCCAGGGGCTATTTTCCTGTCCTGCTCCCTTCCCCAGCATTCCGTTCCAGTGCTCCGGTCCTTGCCATAAGATCTTCTCTGACCAGAGTGCTGGAATCATAACACATACTGGACACAGAAGAGGTTTTCTTCCAGTGGAAAGGCTATGGAGATCCAGAGTCTGGTCAAACAAATTCTGAAACCAGCAAGAGTGTTAATCCATCAATGCATTCAGTTGCTGGGGAAGATGGTTGTGGCCTACGAGACCATTCAGTTTGGCAGGTTCCATGCCAGAGTGTTCCAGTGGGACCTGTTGGACAATTGGTCCGGATCCCACCTACACATGCACCGGAGGATAATCCTGTCTTCCAAGACCAGAATCTCACTCCATTGGTGGCTGCACAGTTCTCACCTCCTAGAGGGGCGATGGTTCGGGATCCAGGACTGGATCCTAGGGACCACAGATGCAACCCTCCGAGGCTGGGGAGCAGTCACACAGGGGGAAAACGTCCAAGGAAGATGGTCAAGTCAGGAAAGTTGTCTCCACATAAATGTTCTGGAGTTAAGGGCCATTTAATAACTGCAGACACAGTACACACTGGGACGGGTGCCCAGCATCCTCAACAGACTAAGAGAAAAGGATTTACCGGTAGGTATTAAAATCCTAGTTTCTCTAACGTCCTAGAGGATGCTGGGGACTCCGTAAGGACCATGGGGATAGACGGGCTCCACAGAGTTCATGATCTTCACTGAGGTAGCGCACAGCACTGCAGCTGTGCGCCATTGCTCCCATACACCTCACATACTCCGGTCACTGTAAGGGTGCAGGGCGCAGGGGGGGCGCCCTGGGCAGCAATATAAACCTCTTTTTGGCAAAAATATAACATATATACAGCTGGGCACTGTATATATGTATGAGCCCCCACCAATTTTACAGTTTAAGCGGGACAGAAGCCCGCCGCCGAGGGTGCGAGGGGCTTCTCCCTCAGCACTCACCAGCGCCATTTTTTCTCCACAGCACCGCTGAGAGGAAGCTCCCCGGACTCTCCCCTGCTTATACCACGGTAGAGAAGAGGGTTGAAAAGAGAGGGGGGCACATAATTCGGCGCAAATTACATACAGCAGCGCTACTGGACAAACATTAAGTTACTGTGTTATTCCTGGGTTATATAGCGCTGGGGAGTGTGCTGGCATACTCTCTCTCTGTCTCTCCAAAGGGCCTTGTGGGGAAACTGTCTTCAGAAAAAGTATTCCCTGTGTGTGTGGTGTGTCGGTACACGTGTGTCGACATGTCTGAGGAAGAAGGCTATATTAGAGAGGAGCGGGAGCAAATGAATGTGGTGTCTCCGCTGACACCTGATTGGATGGATATGTGGAATGTTTTAAATGCTAGTGTAAACTCATTGTACAAAAGATTAGACAAGGCTGAAGCTTTGGGACAGTCAGGGACTCAACCCATGCCTGATCCTATGTTGCAGGGACTGTCAGGGTCTCATAAGCGCCCACTATCCCAGATTGTTGACACAGATACCGACACGGATTCTGACTCCAGTGTCGATTACGATGATGCAAAGTTACAGCCAAAATTGGCAAAATCCATTCGATATATGATTATGGCAATAAAAGATGTTTTGCACATCACAGAGGAACCCCCTGTCCCTGACAAGAGGGAACATATGTACAAGGGAAAGAAGCCTGAGGTAACCTTTGAGGGGGTCACACGAGCTGAACGAGTTATGTGAAAAAGCTTGGGAATCTCCAGATAAAAGACTGCAGATTTCCAAAAGGATTCTTATGGCGTATCCTTTTCCATCAACGGATAGGTTACGATGGAAATCCTCCCATAGGATGGACAAAGCATTAACACGCACAGCTACAGTTGGAAAATCAAATTTTTTACCTTATGTTCCCTCACAGCATAAGAAAGCTCCGCATTATCAAATGCAGTCCTTTCGGTCACAAAGAAACAAGAAAGTGCGAGGTGCGTCCTTTCTTGCCAGAGGTAGGGGCAGAGGAATAAAGCTGCACAACACAGCTAGTTCCCAGGAACAGAAGTCCTCCCCGGCCTCTACAAAATCTACCTCATGACGCTGGGGCTCCACTGGCAGAGTCCGGCCCATGTGATGTCATGCAGCTGCTCTGACCACGCCTCCTGTTTCTCCGTTGCCGACCCCATTTTGAAACCGTGCCCCCGCACCGCTCCATCTCCGACTTGGAAATGGAGTGTTGTTGACCCCCCTCCCCCCCCCCCCTTCACCGATTCACAGGCAGAGGTGATCGCATTATCTGCGGGGTGCCGCAGAAAATGCAGGCGGATGCGTATGCTCTTAGCAGTTTTTGCAGTTGGATTGCGATCCAACCTGAATCAGGCCCTATTACCTATCACAATGCACTGCGGGTAGTACAAAATGGGGTTAATATAGGAGAAAAAACCCCAGAGCTGTGCTCCTTAATTGTCCCTGGTGGCTAGTGGAGCGGCTGCCCAGTAATCAGTGTCCACGCCAGTGCGCACACGGCCCGCCCCCATCAGCGGCCTCGTGATCCCGGAGGGCGGTGTGTGTGTGACTGACCTTAGGAAGAAACCGGAGCCTCCGCTGCAGTGACCCAGCAACCGGGGCACGGGAGTATACTGCGCCACTGGGAGTGATGGAGCTGCAGTAAAGAGGTCTATTAGACCTAGCCTGCTGCAGCCCTTGTAGATTCTTATAAAAAAAGTTCTTCTTTTCTTGCCAAAATTAATAGCTAAGAATAGGCTGCCTGAGGCAGCCCCCTGTTAAGTGGCCTGCTACTGAAGGCACCAACTACAAACTGAGCTCCCTGTTCATGGAAGCGAGGTTATAGAGGAGGGGGCGCTGAGCATCTTGGGAACAGTCAAAAGCTTTGAGCCTGTTGGTGCCTCAGATCAAGATCCTACTCTGGTGTACATATACAATGTGAATCCTTGTGGAGTCCAGTGTACCCCACAGAAGAAATGAATGCGTCACACCCATTGGCAGCAACATTAGAATAGCTGCTGATGGGCACAATTGAGAAAGGAAGGGGGGAAAACATTTGAATCCAGCACATATATGTAATTTGAATATGTAATTTGTACCTTCCTACTTTAAAATGTAATGGATGAACCTCACCCTGTGAGAACTATCTTCATGATCAAGAGATCTCATATGCAAGATAAGTATGTGTTGGGATAGGGCTGTGGAGGGCGGCTGCTCGGGCACACCCCTGTCAAGTTAAGGAGATTCAACTGAGGAAGCACAAGGGAACTCTCATCTGGGAACAACAACTGCAGGGAGAACACATTTTCAGACGAATGTGGGAGGGCAGAAGGCTGCCTAATACTGAAGCACCCCCAAACAACAAACCAAATGCAACAACTACTGCAAGCATTCCTGGGGGAAGGCCTGCAGCAGATGGATTTGCATATAGTGATGTCATCCAAGCAGTGGGCATAGTTGGCTGCAACCCTCGTCTGCATATGAAAAGAGAAAAGGGTCACGCAGGGCATGGCGGCCTTTGTGGGGTTGCGCTTGGATGACCCCTAAATCGCTTTATACACCCCCACCCCCCATCAGTGTGGGCTCATGTTGGCCATGCCCCAGCCCCTGAAGCATTCAAGCTGATTTCTTGCAGCAGCTGGACCCAGAAACAGCTCCAGAGTTGCTCTACAAGACAAGTAAAAGGGTGTGAGCCCTGCAGCACCACCTGTAGTTTGCATACACACATATATAGGACAGCATCTCTTATATGCCCCAGGGTCAATAAAATAGTATCCTTATCTAGGGTATCCATCCCCACAGATAAGGTATCCGTCCATGCCGCTACAGCACTACACACCCAGGCCGACGCAATTGCCGGTCTGAGTAAGGTACCTGAATGTGTATAAATGGACTTCAGGGTAATCTCCTGTTTGCGGTCAGCAGACTCTTTGAGGGTAGCCGTATACTGGGACGGGAGGGCTACCTTCTTGGATAAGCGTGTTAATGCTTTGTCCACCCTAGGGGAGGATTCCCATCGTAACCTATCCATTGATGGGAAAGGATACGCCATAAGAATCCTTTTGGAAATCTGCAGTCTTTTATCTGGAGATTCCCAAGCTTTTTCACATAACTCGTTCAGCTCGTGTGACCCCCTCAAAGGTTACCTCAGGCTTTTTCACCTTGTACATATGTACCCTCTTGTCAGGGACAGGGGGTTCCTCCCTGATGTGCAAAACATCTTTTATTGCCATAATCATATATCGAATGGATTTTGCCAATTTTGGCTGTAACTTTGCATCATCGTAATCGACACTGGAGTCAGAATCCGTGTCTGTATCTGTGTCAACAATCTGGGATAGTGGGCGCTTATGAGACCCTGACAGTCCCTGCAACATAGGATCAGGCATGGGTTGAGACCCTGACTGTCCCAAAGCTTCAGCCTTGTCTAATCTTTTGTGCAATGAGTTTACACTAGCATTTAAAACATTCCACATATCCATCCAATCAGCTGTCGGCGGAGACACCACATTCATTTGCTCCTGCTCCTCTCTAATATAGCCTTCTTCCTCAGACATGTCGACACATGTGTACCGACACACCACACACACAGGGAATGCTTTTTCTGAAGACAGTTTCCCCACAAGGCCCTTTGGAGAGACAGAGAGAGAGTATGCCAGCACACACCCCAGCGCTATATAACCCAGGAATACACAGTAACTTAATGTTTGCCCAGTAGTACTGCAGCATGTAATTTGCGCCAAATTATGTGCCCCCCCCCCCCCTCTTTTCAACTCTCTTGTCTACCGTGGTATAAGCAGGGGAGAGTCCGGGGAGCTTCCTCTCAGCGGTGCTGTGAAGAAAAAATGGCGCTGGTGAGTGCTGAGGGAGAAGCCCCGCACCCTCGGCGGCAGGCTTCTGTCCCGCTTAAACTGTAAAATTGGCGGGGGCTCATACATATATACAGTGCCCCGCTGTATATGTGTTATATTTTTGCCAAAAAGAGGTTTATATTGCTGCCCAGGGTGCCCCCCCCCCCCCCCTGCGCCCTGCACCCTTACAGTGACCGGAGTGTGTGAGGTGTATGGGAGCAATGGCGCACAGCTGCAGTGCTGTGCGTTACTTCAGTGAAGATCATGAAGTCTTCTGCCGCCTCTGAAGTCTTCTTTTCTTCTCATACTCACCCGGCTTCTATCTTCCGGCTCTGCAAGGGGGACGGAGGCGCGGCTCTGGGACGGACGGCGAGGGTGAGATCCTGCGTACCAATCCCTCTGGAGCTAATGGTGTCCAGTAGCCTAAGAAGCAGGACCTTGCAACTCAGAGAGTAGGGCTGCTTCTCTCCCCTCAGTCCCTCGATGAGGGAGTCTGTTGCCAGCAGTGCTCCCTGAAAATTAAAAACCTAACAAAATACTTTCTGTCAGAAAGCTCAGGAGAGCTCCTGAAAAGCACCCAGTCTCCACTGGGCACAGTATCAAACTGAGGTCTGGAGGAGGGGCATAGAGGGAGGAGCCAGTGCACACCCAGAACTAAAGTCTTTCTTAAAGTACCCATGTCTCCTGCGGAGCCTATCTATCCCCATGGTCCTTACGGAGTCCCCAGCATCCTCTAGGACGTTAGAGAAAATAGGATTTTAATACCTACCGGTAAATCCTTTTCTCTTAGTCCGTAGAGGATGCTGGGCACCCGTCCCAGTGCGTACTGTGTCTGCAGTTATTAAATGGCCCTTAACTCCAGAACATTTATGTGGAGAAAACTTTCCTGACTTGACCATCTTCCTTGGATGTTTTCCCCCTGTGTGACTGCTCCCCAGCCTCGGAGGGTTGCATCCATGGTCCCTAGGATCCAGTCCTGGATCCCGAACCATCGCCCCTCTAGGAGGTGAGAACTGTGCAGCCACCAATGGAGTAAGATTCTGGTCTTGGAAGACAGGATTATCCTCCGGTGCATGTGTAGGTGGGATCCGGACCACTTGTCCAACAGGTCCCACTGGAACACTCTGGCATGGAACCTGCCAAACTGAATGGCCTCGTAGGCCGCAACCATCTTCCCCAGCAACAGAATGCATTGATGGATTAACACTCTTGCTGGTTTCAGAATTTGTTTGACCAGACTCTGGAACTCCATAGCCTTTCCACTGGAAGAAAGCCTCTTCTGTGTCCAGTATGACTCCCAGAAACAACAACCGCGTCATTGGGACCAACTGCGATTTTGGCAAGTTTAGGAGCCAACCATGTTGTTGAAGAACTGTCAGGGAGAGTAGATGTTTTGCACCAACTGGTCCCTGGATCTCGCCTTTATCAGGAGATCATCCAAGTACTGCATAATTGTGACTCCTTGCTTGCGAAGGAGAACCATCATTTCCACCATCACCCTGGGGAAAATCCTCGGAGCCGTGGACAGACCAAACGGCAACGTCTGAAATTGGTAATGACAATCCTGAATTGCAAACCTTAGGTAGCTTGATGCAGTGGCTAAACGGGAACATGTAATTAGGCATCCTTATGTCTACCAAAACCATGAAATCTCCTTCCTCCGGACTGGAGATCCCTACCCTGAGAGATTCCATCTTGAAATTGAATTTCTTCAGGTAGAAATTGAGGGATTTCAAATTTAAGATTGGTCTGACTGAGCCGTCCGGCTTCGGGAGCACGAAGAGGCTTGAATAAAAACCTTCTCCCTGATGACTAAGGCCGATTTGAACAATCGGTGAGGGGGAACGTCTTGAAACCCCAGTTTGTACCCTTGTGACACTATTTGTAAAACCCACGAGTCCAGGTCCAAATTAATCCAGAACTGACTGAAGTGTTTTAGACGTGCCCCCACTGGTGTGGGCTCCTGCAAGAGAGCCCCAGCGTCATGCAGTGGATTTGGCAGAAGCAGAGGACGATCTCTGCTCCTGCGATCTTGAAGAGGCTACAGACCTCTTCCCTCTTCTCCTTCCTCTACCTGCAAAGAAAGGGGAATCTTAACTTCTTGCATATCTATTGGGACAAAATGACTGCGTTAGACAATGATGCGTCTTTATCCGTTGAGAGGGAACATAGGGCAAGAAGGTTGACTTACCTGCGGGAGCTGCCGAGATCAAATTAACTAGGCCGTTGCCAAACAAGGCTTCACCTTCAAAGGGAAGAGACTCCCTTTCTTCTTGGAGTCAGCATCAGCATTCCCTTGGTGAATCCACAATGCCCTCCTATCCGAGACTGCCATGAAATTGGCCCGTGAACTCAAGAGTCCTATATCCCTTGCAGTCGTAAGTATGCTGCAGTGTCCTTGATATGATCCAACGTAAGGAGTATCCCATCTCTCCAAGATATCTATATCGGAAGACAAGGTATTCGACCAATTCTTGAATACTACTACTCACCCATGCGCATGTAATGGCAGGTCTAAGTAATGTACCCATGGTTACATAACTAGAAATAATGTAGCTTCCTGCATATGATCCGTTGGATTTGTGACAGGGCCCCGTGCAGAACAGGGGGTGACTCCCACTTTATTCTGTCCGCAGCAGGAAATTAATAAACAATCGGAAACCTTTTGGGGATTTGAAACCATCTTGTCGAGCTGGCCCAGACTTTCTCAAACAGAGATGGAGGAACGTTACATCAGCTTTCATTATATATCTATATATACATACATATAGACCCCTTTGTCAGGAACAGCAGGGTCCTCAGTGATGTTAATATGTCCTTAATATCCACAATCATGTACTGAATGCTCCTTGCCAATATTGGATCTAATCAGGAAATATTATGGTCGACATAGGAATCAGTGTCCGAGTCAGTATCAGTGTGTAGTAACATTTTTGCGGGCCTGAGGGAAAAGAAGCATAGCCATGAACATCACATCTATTCTCTACGTCTGTGTCTGGGACACAGATTTATCCAACCTCACTCTGATATTATTGAAACTTTCACCCAGTCAGTTATTGGTGGTGCCAACAGGGCCACCATCATATGTCTGCATTCCTAATATAGTTTCCTCTTGGGAAAAACATTCAGCCACCGACATGTTGACACACATGTACCAAGTACCCACAGACACATCGGCTTATCGGGGATAGACCTACAGTAAATCTGTCAGAGGGACAGAGAGGATTTTTCAGCTCACAACCCAGCGCCAAAAGTACACAGTCTGGGAAATAATAAACTCTATAGTGATAGACTTGTAACGCTCTATAGATGTGCTGGTGAGGTGAGGAAGAAGCCCCGCCGCTGTAATGGCACGCTTCTGTCCCGCTCAGAAACAAATAATTAATTACGCTGGCGGGGGTAAGGACAGTGCCCAGGCACTAATGTCCACTTTTGCCAGCCTTTTGTGAGGAATTTATGCTGCCCAGGGTGCCCCCCCCCCCACCCACATGCCCTGCACCCTGCAGTGCCTGTGTTTGTGTGGAAGCATGGCGCACAGCATTCCGCTCGCTGCGTGGTACCTCAGAATGCCGTCACTGGAGAAGAAGTCTTCTGTTCTTCTGCTACTCGCCTGTCTTCTGACTTCTGGCTCTGTAAGGGGGTGATGGCAGGCTACGGGAGTGGGCATCTAGGCGTACCCAGCGATCAGCACCCTCAGGAGCTAATGGTGTCCTGTCAGCCAGAAGCAGAGCCACTATCCCAGATTGTTGACACAGATACAGACACGGATTCTGACTCCAGTGTCGATTACGATGATGCAAAGTTACAGCCAAAATTGGCAAAATCCATTCGATATATGTAGGCCGGACACACAGCAGGTGAGGGGGGGGGTGGCTGGACACACAGCAGGGAGGGGGGGTAGGCAGGACACACAGCAGGGGAGGGGAGGGTGGCCGGACAAAAAGCAGGGAGGGGGGGGGGGTAGGCCGGACACACAGCAGGGGAGGGGGGGTGGCTGGACACACAGCAGGTGAGGGGGGGGCTGGACACACAGCAGGTGAGGGGGGGGGGGCTGGACACACAGCAGGTGAGGGGGGGGGGCTGGACGCACAGCAGGTGAGGGGGGGGGGCTGGACACACAGCAGGTGAGGGGGGGGGGGCTGGACACACAGCAGGTGAGGGGGGGGGCTGGACACACAGCAGGTGAGGGGGGGGGCTGGACACACAGCAGGTGAGGGGGGGGGTGGCTGGACACACAGCAGGGAGGGGGGGTAGGCAGGACACACAGCAGGGGAGGGGAGGGTGGCCGGACAAAAAGCAGGGAGGGGGGGGGGTAGGCCGGACACACAGCAGGGGAGGGGGGGTGGCTGGACACACAGCAGGTGAGGGGGGGGGGGCTGGACACACAGCAGGTGAGGGGGGGGGGGGGGCTGGACACACAGCAGGTGAGGGGGGGGGGCTGGACACACAGCAGGTGAGGGGGGGGGGCTGGACACACAGCAGGTGAGGGGGGGGGGCTGGACACACAGCAGGTGAGGGGGGGGGGCTGGACACACAGCAGGTGAGGGGGGGGGGGGGCTGGACACACAGCAGGTGAGGGGGGGGGGCTGGACACACAGCAGGTGAGGGGGGGGGGGGCTGGACACACAGCAGGTGAGGGGGGGGCTGGACACACAGCAGGTGAGGGGGGGGTGGCTGGACACACAGCAGGGAGGGGGGGTAGGCAGGACACACAGCAGGGGAGGGGAGGGTGGCCGGACAAAAAGCAGGGAGGGGGGGGGGTAGGCCGGACACACAGCAGGGGAGGGGGGGGGGTGGACACACAGCAGGTGAGGTGGGGGCTGGACACACAGCAGGTGAGGGGGGGGGGGCTGGACACACAGCAGGTGAGGGGGGGGGGGGCTGGACACACAGCAGGTGGGGGGGGGGCTGGACACACAGCAGGTGAGGGGGGGGGGGCTGGACACACAGCAGGTGAGGGGGGGGCTGGACACACAGCAGGTGAGGGGGGGGGCTGGACACACAGCAGGTGAGGGGGGGGCTGGACACACAGCAGGTGAGGGGGGGTGGGCTGGACACACAGCAGGTGAGGGGGGGGGCTGGACACACAGCAGGTGAGGGGGGGGGGGGCTGGGACACACAGCAGGTGAGGGGGGGGGGCTGGACACACAGCAGGTGAGGGGGGGGGGGCTGGACACACAGCAGGTGAGGGGGGGGGCTGGACACACAGCAGGTGAGGGGGGGGGGCTGGACACACAGCAGGTGAGGGGGGGTGGGCTGGACACACAGCAGGGGAGGGGGAGGGTGGCCGGACACACAGCAGGGGAGGGGAGGGTGGCCGGACACACAGCAGGGGAGGGTGGCCGGACACACAGCAGGGGAGGGGAGGGTGGCCGGACACACAGCAGGGAGGGGAGGGGGTAGGGGGTGGCCGAACACAGCAGGAAGAGGGGGGAGTTGCCGAACACACAGCAGGGGAGGGGAGGGGATGGTGGCCAGACAAACAGCAGGGGAGGGGGGGGGGGAGGGTAGGCCGGACACACAGCAGGTGAGGGGGGGTGGCTGGACACACAGCAGGGAGGGGGGGTAGGCAGGACACACAGCAGGGGAGGGGAGGGTGGCCGGACAAAAAGCAGGGAGGGGGGGGGGTAGGCCGGACACACAGCAGGGGAGGGGGGGTGGCTGGACACACAGCAGGTGAGGGGGGGGCTGGACACACAGCAGGTGAGGGGGGGGGCTGGACACACAGCAGGTGAGGGGGGGGGCTGGACACACAGCAGGTGAGGGGGGGGGCTGGACACACAGCAGGTGAGGGGGGGGGCTGGACACACAGCAGGTGAGGGGGGGGGGCTGGACACACAGCAGGTGAGGGGGGGGCTGGACACACAGCAGGTGAGGGGGGGGGGCTGGACACACAGCAGGTGAGGGGGGGGCTGGACACACAGCAGGTGAGGGGGGGGGGGCTGGACACACAGCAGGTGAGGGGGGGGGGCTGGACACACAGCAGGTGAGGGGGGGGGTGGCTGGACACACAGCAGGGAGGGGGGGTAGGCAGGACACACAGCAGGGGAGGGGAGGGTGGCCGGACAAAAAGCAGGGAGGGGGGGGGGGTAGGCCGGACACACAGCAGGGGAGGGGGGGTGGCTGGACACACAGCAGGTGAGGGGGGGGCTGGACACACAGCAGGTGAGGGGGGGGGGGGGCTGGACACACAGCAGGTGAGGGGGGGGGCTGGACACACAGCAGGTGAGGGGGGGGGCTGGACACACAGCAGGTGAGGGGGGGGGGGGCTGGGCACACAGCAGGTGAGGGGGGGGGCTGGACACACAGCAGGTGAGGGGGGGGGGCTGGACACACAGCAGGTGAGGGGGGGGGGGCTGGACACACAGCAGGTGAGGGGGGGGGGCTGGACACACAGCAGGTGAGGGGGGGGGGCTGGACACACAGCAGGTGAGGGGGGGGGTGGCTGGACACACAGCAGGGAGGGGGGGTAGGCAGGACACACAGCAGGGGAGGGGAGGGTGGCCGGACAAAAAGCAGGGAGGGGGGGGGGGGTAGGCCGGACACACAGCAGGGGAGGGGGGGTGGCTGGACACACAGCAGGTGAGGTGGGGGCTGGACACACAGCAGGTGAGGGGGGGGGGGCTGGACACACAGCAGGTGAGGGGGGGGGCTGGACACACAGCAGGTGAGGGGGGGGGCTGGACACACAGCAGGTGAGGGGGGGGGCTGGACACACAGCAGGTGAGGGGGGGGGCTGGACACACAGCAGGTGAGGGGGGGGGGCTGGACACACAGCAGGTGAGGGGGGGGCTGGACACACAGCAGGTGAGGGGGGGTGGGCTGGACACACAGCAGGTGAGGGGGGGTGCTGGACACGCAGCAGGTGAGGGGGGGGGCTGGACACGCAGCAGGTGAGGGGGGGGGGGGGCTGGACACGCAGCAGGGGAGGGGGGGGTAGGCCGGACACACAGCAGGGGAGGGGAGGGTGGCCGGACACACAGCAGGGGAGGGGAGGGTGGCCGGACACACAGCAGGGGAGGGGAGGGTGGCCGGACACACAGCAGGGGAGGGGAGGGTGGCCGGACACACAGCAGGGAAGGGGAGGGTGGCCGGACAAACAGCAGGGAGGGGGGGGGGGTAGGCCGGACACACAGCAGGGGAGGAGGGGGGGGCTGGACACACAGCAGGTGAGGGGGGGGGCTGGACACACAGCAGGTGAGGGGGGGTAGGCCGGACACACAGCAGGGAGGGGGGGGGGTAGGCCGCCGGACACACAGCAGGGGAGGGGAGGGTGGCCGGACAAACAGCAGGGAGGGGGGGGTAGGCCGGACACACAGCAGGTGAGGGGGGGGGGGTGGCTGGACACACAGCAGGTGAGGGGGGGGGTCTGGACACACAGCAGGGAGGGGGGGGGTAGGCCGGACAAACAGCAGGGAGGGGGTAGGCCGTAGGCCGGACACACAGCAGGGAGGGGGGGGGGCAGGACACACAGCAGGGGGGGGGGTAGGCCAGACACACAGCAGGTGAGGGGGGGGGGGGCTGGACACACAGCAGGGAGGGGGGGGGGTAGGCTGGACACACAGCAGGTGAGGGGGGGGGGCTGGACACACAGCAGGTGAGGGGGGGGGCTGGACACACAGCAGGTGAGGGGGGGGGGTAGGCCGGACACACAGCAGGTGAGGGGGGGGTGGCTGGACACACAGCAGGGAGGGAAGGGGGTAGCCTTATTATAATAACCGTGTGGGGGAGGAGTCTGCGGCGGTGGGTGAATGAGATGTGGGGGCAGGCTGCTAAGGGTGCAGGGGAGGAGGGGAAGGGAGCCGGATGGATCTGAATGTGAGCCGCACGTAAGGGACCATACTGATCCTCCCCACCTCAGCCCGCTGGTGCTGCTGCTGCTGCCTGACTTCTTCCGTGCAGCACAGCTGTCTTCTCCGGCTGCCGCTGCCGCTCCCGCACCCGCTTCAGGTGTGGGGGTAAAACTAGAGATGAGCGGGTTCGGTTTCTCTGAATCCGAACCCGCCAGAACTTCATGTTTTTTTTCACGGGTCCGAGCGACTCGGATCTTCCCGCCTTGCTCGGTTAACCCGAGCGCGCCCGAACGTCATCATGACGCTGTCGGATTCTCGCGAGGCTCGGATTCTATCGCGAGACTCGGATTCTATATAAGGAGCCGCGCGTCGCCGCCATTTTCACACGTGCATTGAGATTGATAGGGAGAGGACGTGGCTGGCGTCCTCTCCGTTTAGACACTTGATTTACTAATTTTGGGGAGCATTAGGAGTACTCAGTAGTGTACAGTGCAGAGTTTTGCTGATAGTGACCAGTGACCACCACTTTTATTTATAATCCGTTCTCTGCCTGAAAAAAGCGATACACAGCACACAGTGACTCAGTCACATACATACCATTTCTGTGTGCACTGCTCAGGCTCAGGCCAGTGTGCTGCATCATCTATATATATTATATATCTGTCTGACTGCTCAGCTCACACAGCTTATAATTGTGGGGGAGACTGGGGAGCACTACTGCAGTGCCAGTTATAGGTTATAGCAGGAGCCAGGAGTACATAATATTATATTAAAATTAAACAGTGCACACTTTTGCTGCAGGAGTGCCACTGCCAGTGTGACTAGTGACCAGTGACCTGACCACCAGTATATAATATTAGTAGTATACTATCTCTTTATCAACCAGTCTATATTAGCAGCAGACACAGTACAGTGCGGTAGTTCACGGCTGTGGCTACCTCTGTGTCGGCACTCGGCAGCCCGTCCATAATTGTATATACCAGTGACCTAACCGTGGTTTTTTTTTCTTTCTTTATACATACATACTAGTTACGAGTATACTATCTCTTTATCAACCAGTCTATATATTAGCAGCAGACACAGTACAGTGCGGTAGTTCACGGCTGTGGCTACCTCTGTGTCGGCACTCGGCAGCCCGTCCATAATTGTATATACCACCTAACCGTGGTTTTTTTTTCTTTCTTTATACATACATACTAGTTACGAGTATACTATCTCTTTATCAACCAGTCTATATATTAGCAGCAGACACAGTACAGTGCGGTAGTTCACGGCTGTGGCTACCTCTGTGTCGGCACTCGGCAGCCCGTCCATAATTGTATATACCACCTAACCGTGGTTTTTTTTTCTTTCTTTATACATACATACTAGTTACGAGTATACTATCTCTTTATCAACCAGTCTATATATTAGCAGCAGACACAGTACAGTGCGGTAGTTCACGGCTGTGGCTACCTCTGTGTCGGCACTCGGCAGCCCGTCCATAATTGTATATACCACCTAACCGTGGTTTTTTTTTCTTTCTTTATACATACATACTAGTTACGAGTATACTATCTCTTTATCAACCAGTCTATATATTAGCAGCAGACACAGTACAGTGCGGTAGTTCACGGCTGTGGCTACCTCTGTGTCGGCACTCTGCAGCCCGTCCATAATTGTATATACCACCTAACCGTGGTTTTTTTTTCTTTCTTTATACATACATACTAGTTACGAGTATACTATCTCTTTATCAACCAGTCTATATATTAGCAGCAGACACAGTACAGTGCGGTAGTTCACGGCTGTGGCTACCTCTGTGTCGGCACTCGGCAGCCCGTCCATAATTGTATATACCACCTAACCGTGGTTTTTTTTTCTTTCTTTATACATACATACTAGTTACGAGTATACTATCTCTTTATCAACCAGTCTATATATTAGCAGCAGACACAGTACAGTGCGGTAGTTCACGGCTGTGGCTACCTCTGTGTCGGCACTCGGCAGCCCGTCCATAATTGTATATACCACCTAACCGTGGTTTTTTTTTCTTTCTTTATACATACATACTAGTTACGAGTATACTATCTCTTTATCAACCAGTCTATATATTAGCAGCAGACACAGTACAGTGCGGTAGTTCACGGCTGTGGCTACCTCTGTGTCGGCACTCGGCAGCCCGTCCATAATTGTATATACCACCTAACCGTGGTTTTTTTTTCTTTCTTTATACATACATACTAGTTACGAGTATACTATCTCTTTATCAACCAGTCTATATATTAGCAGCAGACACAGTACAGTGCGGTAGTTCACGGCTGTGGCTACCTCTGTGTCGGCACTCGGCAGCCCGTCCATAATTGTATATACCACCTAACCGTGGTTTTTTTTCTTTCTTTATACATACATACTAGTTACGAGTATACTATCTCTTTATCAACCAGTCTATATATTAGCAGCAGACACAGTACAGTGCGGTAGTTCACGGCTGTGGCTACCTCTGTGTCGGCACTCGGCAGCCCGTCCATAATTGTATACTAGTATCCAATCCATCCATCTCCATTGTTTACCTGAGGTGCCTTTTAGTTGTGCCTATTAAAATATGGAGAACAAAAATGTTGAGGTTCCAAAATTAGGGAAAGATCAAGATCCACTTCCACCTCGTGCTGAAGCTGCTGCCACTAGTCATGGCCGAGACGATGAAATGCCAGCAACGTCGTCTGCCAAGGCCGATGCCCAATGGCATAGTACAGAGCATGTCAAAACCAAAACACCAAATATCAGTAAAAAAAGGACTCCAAAACCTAAAATAAAATTGTCGGAGGAGAAGCGTAAACTTGCCAATATGCCATTTACCACACGGAGTGGCAAGGAACGGCTGAGGCCCTGGCCTATGTTCATGGCTAGTGGTTCAGCTTCACATGAGGATGGAAGCACTCAGCCTCTCGCTAGAAAACTGAAAAGACTCAAGCTGGCAAAAGCACCGCAAAGAACTGTGCGTTCTTTGAAATCCCAAATCCACAAGGAGAGTCCAATTGTGTCGGTTGCGATGCCTGACCTTCCCAACACTGGACGTGAAGAGCATGCGCCTTCCACCATTTGCACGCTCCCTGCAAGTGCTGGAAGGAGCACCCGCAGTCCAGTTCCTGATAGTCAGATTGAAGATGTCAGTGTTGAAGTACACCAGGATGAGGAGGATATGGGTGTTGCTGGCGCTGGGGAGGAAATTGACCAGGAGGATTCTGATGGTGAGGTGGTTTGTTTAAGTCAGGCACCCGGGGAGACACCTGTTGTCCGTGGGAGGAATATGGCCGTTGACATGCCAGGTGAAAATACCAAAAAAATCAGCTCTTCGGTGTGGAGGTATTTCACCAGAAATGCGGACAACAGGTGTCAAGCCGTGTGTTCCCTTTGTCAAGCTGTAATAAGTAGGGGTAAGGACGTTAACCACCTCGGAACATCCTCCCTTATACGTCACCTGCAGCGCATTCATAATAAGTCAGTGACAAGTTCAAAAACTTTGGGTGACAGCGGAAGCAGTCCACTGACCAGTAAATCCCTTCCTCTTGTAACCAAGCTCACGCAAACCACCCCACCAACTCCCTCAGTGTCAATTTCCTCCTTCCCCAGGAATGCCAATAGTCCTGCAGGCCATGTCACTGGCAAGTCTGACGAGTCCTCTCCTGCCTGGGATTCCTCCGATGCATCCTTGCGTGTAACGCCTACTGCTGCTGGCGCTGCTGTTGTTGCCGCTGGGAGTCGATGGTCATCCCAGAGGGGAAGTCGTAAGCCCACTTGTACTACTTCCAGTAAGCAATTGACTGTTCAACAGTCCTTTGCGAGGAAGATGAAATATCACAGCAGTCATCCTACTGCAAAGCGGATAACTGAGTCCTTGACAACTATGTTGGTGTTAGACGTGCGTCCGGTATCCGCCGTTAGTTCACAGGGAACTAGACAATTTATTGAGGCAGTGTGCCCCCGTTACCAAATACCATCTAGGTTCCACTTCTCTAGGCAGGCGATACCGAGAATGTACACGGACGTCAGAAAAAGACTCACCAGTCTCCTAAAAAATGCAGTTGTACCCAATGTCCACTTAACCACGGACATGTGGACAAGTGGAGCAGGGCAGGGTCAGGACTATATGACTGTGACAGCCCACTGGGTAGATGTATGGACTCCCGCCGCAAGAACAGCAGCGGCGGCACCAGTAGCAGCATCTCGCAAACGCCAACTCTTTCCTAGGCAGGCTACGCTTTGTATCACCGCTTTCCAGAATACGCACACAGCTGAAAACCTCTTACGGCAACTGAGGAAGATCATCGCGGAATGGCTTACCCCAATTGGACTCTCCTGTGGATTTGTGGCATCGGACAACGCCAGCAATATTGTGTGTGCATTAAATATGGGCAAATTCCAGCACGTCCCATGTTTTGCACATACCTTGAATTTGGTGGTGCAGAATTTTTTAAAAAACGACAGGGGCGTGCAAGAGATGCTGTCGGTGGCCAGAAAAATTGCGGGACACTTTCGGCGTACAGGCACCACGTACAGAAGACTGGAGCACCACCAAAAACTACTGAACCTGCCCTGCCATCATCTGAAGCAAGAAGTGGTAACGAGGTGGAATTCAACCCTCTATATGCTTCAGAGGTTGGAGGAGCAGCAAAAGGCCATTCAAGCCTATACAATTGAGCACGATATAGGAGATGGAATGCACCTGTCTCAAGTGCAGTGGAGAATGATTTCAACGTTGTGCAAGGTTCTGATGCCCTTTGAACTTGCCACACGTGAAGTCAGTTCAGACACTGCCAGCCTGAGTCAGGTCATTCCCCTCATCAGGCTTTTGCAGAAGAAGCTGGAGGCATTGAAGAAGGAGCTAAAAGGGAGCGATTCCGCTAGGCATGTGGGACTTGTGGATGCAGCCCTTAATTCGCTTAACAAGGATTCACGGGTGGTCAATCTGTTGAAATCAGAGCACTACATTTTGGCCACCGTGCTCGATCCTAGATTTAAAGCCTACCTTGGATCTCTCTTTCCGGCAGACACAGGTCTGCTGGGGTTGAAAGACCTGCTGGTGACAAAATTGTCAAGTCAAGCGGAACGCGACCTGTCAACATCTCCTCCTTCACATTCTCCCGCAACTGGGGGTGCGAGGAAAAGGCTCAGAATTCCGAGCCCACCCGCTGGCGGTGATGCAGGGCAGTCTGGAGCGACTGCTGATGCTGACATCTGGTCCGGACTGAAGGACCTGACAACGATTACGGACATGTCGTCTACTGTCACTGCATATGATTCTCTCAACATTGATAGAATGGTGGAGGATTATATGAGTGACCGCATCCAAGTAGGCACGTCACACAGTCCGTACTTATACTGGCAGGAAAAAGAGGCAATTTGGAGGCCCTTGCACAAACTGGCTTTATTCTACCTAAGTTGCCCTCCCACAAGTGTGTACTCCGAAAGAGTGTTTAGTGCCGCCGCTCACCTTGTCAGCAATCGGCGTACGAGGTTACATCCAGAAAATGTGGAGAAGATGATGTTCATTAAAATGAATTATAATCAATTCCTCCGCGGAGACATTGACCAGCAGCAATTGCCTCCACAAAGTACACAGGGAGCTGAGATGGTGGATTCCAGTGGGGACGAATTGATAATCTGTGAGGAGGGGGATGTACACGGTGATATATCGGAGGGTGAAGATGAGGTGGACATCTTGCCTCTGTAGAGCCAGTTTGTGCAAGGAGAGATTAATTGCTTCTTTTTTTGGGGGGGTCCAAACCAACCCGTCATATCAGTCACAGTCGTGTGGCAGACCCTGTCACTGAAATGATGGGTTGGTTAAAGTGTGCATGTTCTGTTTTGTTTATACAACATAAGGGTGGGTGAGAGGGCCCAAGGACAATTCCATCTTGCACCTCTTTTTTCTTTTCTTTTTCTTTGCATCATGTGCTGATTGGGGAGGGTTTTTTGGAAGGGACATCCTGCGTGACACTGCAGTGCCACTCCTAGATGGGCCCGGTGTTTGTGTCGGCCACTAGGGTCGCTAATCTTACTCACACAGTCAGCTACCTCATTGCGCCTCTTTTTTTCTTTGCGTCATGTGCTGTTTGGGGAGGGTTTTTTGGAAGGGCCATCCTGCGTGACACTGCAGTGCCACTCCTAGATGGGCCCGGTGTTTGTGTCGGCCACTAGGGTCGCTAATCTTACTCACACAGCTACCTCATTGCGCCTCTTTTTTTCTTTGCGTCATGTGCTGTTTGGGGAGGGTTTTTTGGAAGGGCCATCCTGCGTGACACTGCAGTGCCACTCCTAGATGGGCCCGGTGTTTGTGTCGGCCACTAGGGTCGCTAATCTTACTCACACAGCTACCTCATTGCGCCTCTTTTTTTCTTTGCGTCATGTGCTGTTTGGGGAGGGTTTTTTGGAAGGGACATCCTGCGTGACACTGCAGTGCCACTCCTAGATGGGCCCGGTGTTTGTGTCGGCCACTAGGGTCGCTTATCTTACTCACACAGCGACCTCGGTGCAAATTTTAGGACTAAAAATAATATTGTGAGGTGTGAGGTATTCAGAATAGACTGAAAATGAGTGTAAATTATGGTTTTTGAGGTTAATAATACTTTGGGATCAAAATGACCCCCAAATTCTATGATTTAAGCTGTTTTTTAGTGTTTTTGGAAAAAAACACCCGAATCCAAAACACACCCGAATCCGACAAAAATAATTTGGTGAGATTTGCCAAAACGCGTTCGAACCCAAAACACGGCCGCGGAACCGAACCCGAAACCAAAACACAAAACCCGAAAAATTTCAGGCGCTCATCTCTAGGTAAAACACCGCTCAGTAGGCAAGCGCTGTCAGTCAGGAGTCAGCGCTGCACCGGATGTCTCTTCTGGATGTCCTCTGACTTTCTCCTGCGGCGCAACTCCAGCTATTCCTCCCGCTGCGGCTCCCACTTCGGGTAAGGGGACCATATTGCTCAGTAGTGAGCACTTTCGGTAAGCCTGCGGCTGCTATGCCGCTACCCCTCTCCTCCACAGTCCTAATGGGTCGCTGCAGTCTGTAAGGGACCGCAGGTGCACACACCCAGGAACCGCTGGCTCTCCTCCCGCCGCCAGCAGCTACTTTTATAACCTCAGCCTGCACGAGACCCCTTCCCTCACTCACTCTCGCTCTCCTGGCGGCCACTGCGCAGCCGCAACAAATTGAAAAGCCCTATCTCTATAATGGGGCATATTTCTCTTAATTAAAAAAACCCTATAACTTTCTGAAAAACCACAACCCCAAAAGGCACTACACTGGGGCATACTCTATCTAGTAAAACAAACCCCAAGTCTTAATTCGTCCTCTATCCGGAGTTATGCCTTCCCAAAAAATATCTAATTCACTCTATAGGAAAACGGTGTCAAAAAGCCACAAAGGAAGTCACAGAAAAAAACTGACAGTTGGAACTTTAGGTTACTCCCAATTCCTCATTTTTTATTATTTTGCCCTGAAATTTGGCATGCAGCACCGGGTGACGATTCTACACGCCCATGCCAAATTTCAGCTCAGTACGTCCAATCAGTTTTGAGGTGTAGCCCCTCAAACACCATGCCCCCATCTCAGAAGTTCCCTATGGGAGAATTCCGTTTGTTCGATTCAGCCTTAATATAAGGGCACGACCGTGCCCTTATAATATGTATCTATCTATCTATCTATCTATCTATCTATCTATCTATCTATCTATCTATCTCTCTATCTATCTATCTATCTATCTATCTATCTATCTATCTATCTATCTATCTATCTATCGTATGTGTGTGTATATATACATCTATACATACATGCGCTAACACCTGGACATACACTGATGTACCCACACCTAATATCCATACATACACGCCCTGACACCTGGACATACACCAACATTCCCACACCTGCATCTATACATACACATGCTGACACCGGGACATACACCAACGTACAAGCACCTGCATCTATATATACACGCGCTGACAAATGGACATACACCGACGTACCCACACTTGCATCTATACATACAAAAACTCTCCAGATTATTGATTTTTTAATGTTTTTCTAGGAAACGTTCTAGATGTATGCTTATTAGCAGTTGTCCACTCCCGGAATGAATACTATTGACAGTGCTATCACATGATTTTCCGCCCAGCGAAGAATCCTTGCAGCTTCTGCCATTGCCCTCCTGCTTCTTGTGCCACCCTGTCTGTTTACGTGGGTGACTGCCATGATGTTGTCCGACTGGATCAACACCGGCTGACCTTGAAGCAGAGGTCTTGCTAAGTGTTAAAATGGCCCTTAGCTTCAGGATATTTATGTGAAGTGATGTATCCCGGCTTGACCCTAAGCCCTGGATATTCCTTCCCTGTGTGACTGCTCCCCAGCCTCGCAGGCTGGCATCCGTGGTCACCAGGACCCAGTCCTGAATGCCGAATCTGCGGCCCTCTAGAAGATGAGCACTCTGCAACCACCACAGGATGGATACCCTTGTCCTTGGTGACAGGGTTATCCGCTGATGCATCTGAAAATGCGACCCGGACCATTTGTCCAGTAGGTTCCACTGGAAAGTTCTTGCGTGGAATCTAACGAATGGGATTGCTTCGTATGAAGCCATCATTTTTTCCCAGAACCCTTGTGCATTGATGCACTGAGACTTGGTTCGGTTTTAGGAGGTTCCTGATTAGCTCGGATAACTCCCTGGCTTTCTCTTCTGGGAGAAACACCTTTTTTCTGGACTGTGTCCAGGATCATCCCTAGGAAACAGAAGACAAGTCGTCGGAACCAGCTGCGATTTTGGAATATTGAGAATCCAATCGTGCTGCCGCAACACTACCTGAGATAGTGCTACACCGACCTCCAACTGTTCCCTGGATCTTACCCTTATCAGGGAATCGTCCAAGTAAGGGATAACTAAAATTCCCTTCCTTCGAAGGGATATCATTTCGTCCATTACCTTGGTAAAGACCCGGGGTGCCGTGGACCATCCCTACGGCAGCGTCTGAACTGATAGTGACAGTTCTGTACCATAACCTGAGGTACCCTTGGTGAGAAGGGTAAATTTTGACATGAAGGTAAGCATCCTTGATGTCCCGAGACATCATGTAGTCCCCTTCTTCCAGGTTCGCAATCACTACTCTGAGTGACTCAATCTTGAATTTGAACCTCTGTATGTAAGTGTTCAAAGATTTTAGATTTTAGATTTAGAATCGGTCTCACCGAGCCGTCTGGCTTCGGTACCACAATAGTGTGGAATAATACCCCGTTCCCTGTTGCAGGAGGGGTACCTTGATTATCACCTGCTGGGAATACAGCTTGTGAATGGCTTCCAAAACTGCCTCCCTGTCAGAGGGAGACGTCGGTAAAGCCAACTTTTGGAAACGGCGAGGGGGAGACGTCTCGAATTCCAATATGTACCCCTGAGATATTACCTGAAGGATCCAGGGGTCTACTTGCGAGTGAGCCCACTGCGCACTGAAATTCATTGAGAACGGGCCCCCACCGTGCCTGAGCTTGTATAGCCCTAGCGTCATACTGAGGGCTTGGCAGAGGCGGGAAAGGGTTTCTGTTCCTGGGAACTGGCTGATCTCTGCAGCCTTTTTCCTCTCCGTCTGTCACGAGCAGAAAAGAGGAACCTTTTGTCCGCTTGCCAACAAAGGACTGCGCCTGATAATACGGCGTCTTATTTTGAGAGGCGACCTGGGGTACAAACGTGGATTTCCCAGCTGTTGCCGTGGCCACCAGGTCTAAAGGACCGACCCCAAATGTCCCCTTTCAAAGGCAATACTTCCAAATGCCGTTTGGAATCCGCATCACCTGACCATTTTACTGGTAGAATTGGACAACGCACTTATACTTGATGCCAGTCGGCAATTATTCCGCTGTGCATCATGCATATATAGAAATGCATCTTTTAAATGCTCTATAGGCAATAATATACTATCCTTATCTAGGATATCAATATTTCCAGTCAGGGAATCCGACCATGCCAACCCAGCACTGCACCTCCAGGCTGAGGCGATAGCTGGTCGCAGTATAACACCAGTATGTGTGTAAATACATTTTTGGATACCCTCCTGCTTTCTATCAGCAGGATCCTTAAGGGCGGCCATCTCATGAGAGGGTAGAGCCCTTGTTCTTACAAGCGTGTGAGCGCCTTATCCCCCCTAGGGGGTGTTTCCCAACGCACCCTAACCTCTGGCGGGAAAGGGTATGCAGCCAATACTTTTAAGAAATTATCAAGTGTTATCGGGGGAAACCCACGCATCATCACACACCTCATTTTATTTTTCAGATTTAGGAAAACTACAGGTAGTTTTTCCCCCACCGAACATAATACCCCTTTTTGGTGGTACTCGTATTATCAGAAATGTATAAAAACATTTTCCATTGTATCAATCATGTAACGTGTGGCCCTACTGGAAATCACGGTTGTCTCTTCACCGTCGACACAGGAGTCAGTATCCATGTCGGCGTCTGTATCTGCCATCTGAGGTAACGGCCGCTTTAGAGCCCCTGACGGCCTATGAGACGTCTGGACAGGCACAAGCTGAGTAGCCGGCTGTCTCATGTCAACCACTGTTTTTATATAGAGCTGACACTGTCACGTAATTTTCAACAGTACATCCACTCAGGTGTCGACGCCCTAGGGGGGTGACATCACTGTTACAGACACTCCGTCTCAACATCATTTTTCTCCTCATATATGTCGACACAAACGTACCGACACACAGCACACACACAGGGAATGCTCTGATAGAGGACAGGACCCCACTAGCCCTTTGGGGAGACAGAGGGAGAGTATGCCAGCACACACCAGAGCGCTATATATATACAGGGATAACCTTATATAAGTGTTTTTCCCCTTATAGCTGCTGTATGTTTTAATACTGCGCCTAATTAGTGCCCCCCTCTCTTTTTTAACCCTTTCTGTAGTGTAGTGACTGCAGGGGAGAGCCAGGGGAGCTTCCCTCCAACTGAGCTGTGAGGGAAAATGGTGCCAGTGTGCTGAGGAGATAGGCTCCGTCCCCTTTCCGGCGGCCTTATCTCCGGTTTTTTGTATATTTTGGCAGGGGTTAAATGCATCCATATAGCCCAGGAGCTATATGTGATGTATTTTTTGCCATGTAAGGTATTTCTGTCGTGTTTTATTGCGTCTCAGGGCGCCCCCCCCAGCGCCCTGCACCCTCAGTGACCGGAGTATGAAGTGTGCTGAGAGCAATGGCGCACAGCTGCAGTGCTGTGCGCTACCTTATTGAAGACAGGAACGTCTTCTGCCGCCGATTTTTCCGGACCTCTTCGCTCTTCTGGCTCTGTAAGGGGGCCGGCGGCGCGGCTCCGGGACCCATCCAGGCTGGACCTGTGATCGTCCCTCTGGAGCTAATGTCCAGTAGCCAAGAAGCCCAATCCACTCTGCACGCAGGTGAGTTCGCTTCTTCTCCCCTTAGTCCCTCGATGCAGTGAGCCTGTTGCCAGCAGGTCTCACTGAAAATAACAAACCTAAACTAAAACTTTCACTAAGAAGCTCAGGAGAGCCCCTAGTGTGCACCCTTCTCGTCGGGCACAGAAATCTAACTGAGGCTTGGAGGAGGGTCATAGGGGGAGGAGCCAGTGCACACCAGCTAGTCCTAAAGCTTTCTTTAGATGTGCCCAGTCTCCTGCGGAGCCGCTATTCCCCATGGTCCTTACGGAGTCCCCAGCATCCACTTAGGACGTTAGAGAAAATAAGGATAAAGTGGACTACAGAAACTGATGCTCTAACCAAAGGAGAGAGAGAGAGAGAGAAAAGCACAAGGGAAAGTGAGCAATCGGAACACCATAGAGAGAGGAGAGATAGAAATGCCTGAAAAAGTAAAGGGGGTTGGGTATGGCATCCGGCGCTCGGGATTCCAGCAGTCACATGATACCTAATCCTAATCCTAACCCTCTGGGGGGGGTGGCGGATAGGGCTAACCCTCAGGGGGTGGCAGCTAGGACTAACCCCCCCCCCCACCTCCTAGTGCCTTCCCTAACACCCCCTCCTCCGGTCCTAACCCTCCCTCCAATACTCGCCTTCGGGATGTTGGCTGTCTGTGTGCCGGCATCAGTCTCCCAAGTGGTGTCAGGATTCCAACATCGGTCAAATGACCGCCGGTATACCGTCTGCCGGGATGGTAAATGTATCCTGAGGACAGGTAGTGAGTGTGGAGGGATAGGTGGTTCAGTAAAATGTAACAGCTCAAACTGCGATCATTCACTGATAAATTGATTTATATCTCTCCCTTTTTAACCATTGCAGTCATAAAAGCAATGTTTTTTAAACTTTTAAATAAAGCTTGTTAGCATCCCCAGCACACTGTATATGCTGGGAGATGTAGTTCTCAATATGAAAACATTTAATTACTGTATGAACTCTAATTCCCCAACTGAAACCTCTCACAAACACACACTCCTAAATCTAGTACACACACACACATTTCCCCAGTACTGACAACTCTCATCACTTCCACACACTGACAACTCCCTCCTGCTCCTCTCCCCACTGACACTGACAGCTCCCTCACAGTCACACACATCCTCCACCCCCCCACACACACACTGATAGCACACATGCACAAATCCCCCCCTCCTCGACACTAACTGTCACGGACTGCTTGGGCAGCAGGGGGCAGGCTCTGACTTGAAGTGCTGAAATTCAACAGCTCTCTCGAACTTGCAAGGCATGGCTGTGCAGCTGTCTCCAGCCATCTCCTTGCCCACTGTGTAATTTGTGGCGTTCTCTGATGTTCCCCGCTCTGCCTCTACAACCGGCACATAATGTACAGCAGTGGTGACTCCAGAGTATGGGCCTGGAGAACTCTGCCTACCGGGGGGTAGGGATTAATAATTTCAAAGGGGCAGAGCTAGGAGTGAAGCAGTGGACAGCAGTTGAGGGGCGTTTCAAACTGTAACAGGGTTGGGACAATTTCAGTATCCTTCCCTCACCGTCTAATTGGTCAGTCCCACGCTGATTGCCATAGCGCCCTTTCGAGACTGCAGAACTCTATCCCTTAGCCACGGTTGGCACAGCTGGATGGTGCCCCTGGCAAGTGCCATCCTGGCCAAGGGGTAGATACGCCCCTGAGGGTCAGGGCCAGCAACAGAAATCTCGGGGCCCAGTACACTGATATCTCTGGGGCCCCCTCAACCCCCCCTTAACTTGGCAGAGGGATCTTTAAAAAAAAATGGAGCCTTTGACTCGGACCGTCAGTGAGGCCGGCAGGTGGTTTTCATACTGGGCTATCCAGCTCTTCGGTGGCGGTGGCAGGGACATTCAGAAAAGGGCCAGCACAGCAACATGCATAATAATGGCAATACAGTATGGACCACAGGGACTGGACAAAGTGATGGGGTAAAAGGAGGGGGGAGGGTTTAGTTGGCCTGTTAATTGTTTTCCTGCTTAAATTGAGCAGTTGGTGGATACACTTTAAAAAGCAATATTGGCACTGTGGCCCCATTATTTCTGTTCTCAATACTTGGAGCCCTGAACAAGTGTCCCCTTTGTCCCCCCTGTCACCGGGCCTGTTCAGGCGTTACCTATGGAGAAGCTGCGACATGACATCCTAGGACACGATACTGCACCATGCATCACCATTATATTTCAGTGTGCCATGTCAATATTTAAATCTTGTTCTGTGTGACGTGAGTTGTAAATGGTTGAAAATCTCTGTGCTACAGTATCGTCACCATGTAGTTATAACAACACCGCAAAACCACCAAAAGACGTGTTTTGGTAGAGGGACTGCTGGAGGGGCCCATTGGGGCCCCCAGTTTGCTACCCCACCCCAGTATACCTGTGCTGTAGCCAGTGGAAGGGGCACTATCTTCCCGGTGATCTCTTCGGGAAGATGGTGCCGCACATAGAAAGCAAAGACTCTGGCTGCACTCTCCTGCCCTCGCTCTAAGCAAGGTGATCGGGCCACAAAAGGACCCCTGTCGGACCCCGGCCTGTGGGCCACAAAAGGATGCATTGGGGGCGGCATGCGGCCCATGGGTTTGACACCCCTGCCCTAGAGTATCACAATTTGTTTCACGGCACCCCTAGGCCAAAGTTTTTTTTATTGAGAAATTCAGAAAAAAATATAAAATTAAGTAAATTGTGTTTATAGCATGTCATCCTCAGGTTCAGTTATGTTGTGAGGGAATGGTTTTGCCAATTTAATAAAGTATAAATAATTTTAATTGGTCCTGGACCACCAAACTATGCTACCAGTGCAAGAACCCCAGTTTGGAAACTACTGCCATAAAATAAACCTTTTTTGTTTTTTTTAAACTACATGTAATACACCTTAGATCTCAGTTCCTAAAAGGTTTTAAACCTTTGCATACAGTAAACTACACATATTTAAAAATCCTACACCGGTCACAAGTGCTCACGGGCCAATTTCATGGCAGTCTCGGATAGGAGGGCATTGTGGATTCACCAAGGGAATGCTGATGCTGACTCCAAGAAGAAAGGGAGTCTCTTCCCTATGAAGGTGAAGCCTTGTTTGGCGACGGCCTAGTTAATTTGATCTCGGCAGCTCCCGCAGGTAAGTCATCCTTCTTGCCCTATGTTCCCTCTCAACGGATGAAGACGCATCATTATCTGACGCAGTCATTTCGGCCCAATAGATATGCAAGAAGTTAAGATTCCCCTTTCTTTGCAGGTAGAGGAAGGAAAAGAGGGAAGAGGTCTGTAGCCTCTTCAAGATCGCAGGAGCAGAGATCGTCCTCTGCTTTTACCAAATCCACTGCATGACGCTAGGGCTCTCTTGCAGGAGCCCGCACCAGTGGGGGGCACGTCTAAAACTCTTCAGTCAGTTCTGGATTCATTGGGACCTGGACTCGTGGGCTTTACAAATAGTGTCCCAAGGGTACAAACTGGGGTTTCAAGACGTTCCCCCTCACCGATTGTTCAAATCAGCCTTAGTCAGCAGGGAGAAGGTTTTTATTCAAGCCTCTTCGTGGTCCCGAAGCCGGACGGCTCAGTCAGACCAATCTTAAATCTGAAATCCCTTAATTTCTACCTAAAGAAATTCAATTTCAAGATGGAATCTCTCAGGGTAGTGATCTCCAGTCCGGGGGATAAAGGAGATTTCATGGTTTTGGTAGACATAAAGGATGCCTACTTATATGTTCCCATTTAGCCACTGAATCAAGCTACCTGAGGTTTGCAATTCAGGATTGTCATTACCAATTTCAGACGTTGCCGTTTGGTCTGTCCACGGCTCCGAGGATTTTCACCAGGGTGATGGCGGAAATGATGGTTCTCCTTCGCAAGCAAGGAGTCACAATTATCCCGTACTTGGATGATCTCCTGATAAAGGCGAGATCCAGGGACCAGTTGGTGCAAAACATCTACTCTCCCTGACAGTTCTTCAACAACATGGTTGGCTCCTAAACTTGCCAAAATCGCAGTTGGTCCCAATGACGCGGTTGTTGTTTTTGGGAGTGATACTGGACACAGAAGAGGTTTTCTTCTAGTGGAAAGGCTCTGGAGATCCAGAGTCTGGTCAAACAAATTCTGAAACCAGCAAGAGTGTTAATCCATCAATGCATTCAGTTGCTGGGGAAGATGGTTGCGGCCTACGAGGCCATTCAGTTTGGCAGGTTCCATGCCAGAGTGTTCCAGTGGGACCTGTTGGACAAGTGGTCCGGATCCCACCTACACATGCACCGGAGGATAATCCTGTCTTCCAAGACCAGAATCTCACTCCATTGGTGGCTGCACAGTTCTCACCACCTAGAGGGGCGATGGTTCGGGATCCAGGACGGGATCCTAGGGACCACGGATGCAACCCTCTGAGGCTGGAGAGCAGTCACACAGGGGGAAAACATCCAAGGAAGATGGTCAAGTCTTCCTTGGATGTTTTCATCTCCACATAAATGTTCTTGAGTTAAGGGCCATTTAATAACTGCAGACACAGTACGCACTGGGACGGGTGCCCAGCATCCTCTACGGACTAAGAGAAAAGGATGTACCGGTAGGTATTAAAATCCTATTTTCTCTACCGTCCTAGAGGATGCTGGGGACTCCGTAAGGACCATGGGGATAGACGGGCTCCGCAGGAGACATGGGCACTTTAAGAAAGACTTTAGTTCTGGGTGTGCACTGGCTCCTCCCTCTATGCCCCTCCTCCAGACCTCAGTTTGATACTGTACCCAGTGGAGACTGGGTGCTTTTCAGGAGCTCTCCTGAGCTTTCTGACAGAAAGTATTTTGTTAGGTTTTTAATTTTCAGGGAGCACTGCTGGCAACAGACTCCCTCATCGAGGGACTGAGGGGAGAGAAGCAGCCCTACTCTCTGAGTTGCAAGGTCCTGCTTCTTAGGCTACTGGACACCATTAGCTCCAGTGGGATTGGTACGCAGGATCTCACCCTCGCCGTCCGTCCCAGAGCCGCGCCGCCGTCCCCCTCGCAGAGCCGGAAGATAGAAGCCGGGTGAGTATGAGAAGAAAAGAAGACTTCAGAGGCGGCAGAAGACTTCATGATCTTCACTGAGGTAACGCACAGCACTGCAGCTGTGCGCCTTTGCTCCCATACACCTCACATACTCCGGTCACTGTAAGGGTGCAGGGCGCAGGGGGGGCGCCCTGGGCAGCAATATAAACCTCTTTCGCAAAAATATAACATATATACAGCTGGGCACTTTATATATGTATAAGCCCCCACCAATTTTACAGTTTAAGCGGGACAGAAGCCCGCCTCCGAGGGGGCGGGGCTTCTCCCTCAGCACTCACCAGCGCCATTTTTTCTCCACAGCACCGCTGAGAGGAAGCTCCCCGGACTCTACCCTGCTTATACCACGTTAGACAAGAGGGTTGAAAAGAGGGGGGGGGGGGGCACATAATTCGCAAATTACATACAGCAGCACCACTGGGCAAACATTAAGTTACTGTTTTATTCCTGGGTTATATAGCGCTGGGGGGTGTGCTGGCATACTCTCTCTCTGTCTCTCCAAAGGGCCTTGTGGGGAAACTGTCTTCAGAAAAAGCATTCCCTGTGTGTGAAGTGTGTCGGTACACGTGTGTCGACATGTCTGAGGAAGAAGGCTATATTAGAGAGGAGCGGGAGCAAATGAATGTGGTGTCTCCGCCGACAGCTGATTGGATGGATATGTGGAATGTTTTAAATGCTAGTGTAAACTCATTGCACAAAAGATTAGACAAGGCAGAAGCTTTGGGACAGTCAGGGTTTCAACCCATGCCTGATCCTATGTTGCAGGGACTGTCAGGGTCTCATAAGCGCCCACTATCCCAGATTGTTGACACAGATACCGACACGGATTCTGACTCCAGTGTCGATTACGATGATGCAAAGTTACAGCCAAAATTGGCAAAATCCATTCGATTTATGATTATGGCAATAAAAGATGTTTTGCACATCACAGAGGAACCCCCTGTCGCTGACAAGAGGGTACATATGTACAAGGGAAAGAAGCCTGAGGTAACCTTTCCCCCCTCACACGAGCTGAACGAGTTATGTGAAAAAGCTTGGGAATCTCCAGATAAAAGACTGCAGATTTCCAAAAGGATTCTTATGGCGTATCCTTTCCCATCAACGGATAGGTTACGATGGGAATCCTCCCCTAGGGTGGACAAAGCATTAACACGCTTATCCAAGAAGGTAGCCCTCCCGTCCCAGGATACGGCTACCCTCAAAGAGTGTGCTGACCGCAAACAGGAGATTACCCTGAAGTCCATTTATACACATTCAGGTACCTTACTCAGACCGGCAATTGCGTCGGCCTGGGTGTGTAGTGCTGTAGCGGCATGGACAAATACCTTATCTGAGGGGATGGATAGCCTAGACAAGGATACTATTTTATTGACCCTGGGGCATATAAGAGATGCTGTCCTATATATGTGTGTATGCAAACTACAGGTGGTGCTGCAGGGCCCACACCCTTTTACTTGTCTTGTAGAGCAGCTCTGAAGCTGTTACAGTGCCCAGCTGCTGCAAGAAATCAGCTTGAATGCTTCAGGGGCTTGGGCATGGCCAACATGAGCCCCACACCGAAGGAGGGTGGGGGTGTTTAATGCAAACTTGGGGTTATCCAAGCGCCGCAAAAGGCCGCCATGCCCTGCATGCCCCTTTTCTCTTTTCATATACAGATGAGGGTTCCAGCCAACTTTGGCCCACTGCTTGGATGACATCACCGTATGCAAATCCGTCTGCTGCAGACCTTCCCCCAGGAATGCTTGCAATAGTTGTTGCATATGGTTTAATGTCCGACACATGTCCTAACTTGTGGTCTCCCTGCAGTTGTTGTCCCCAGACGAGAGTTCCCTTGTGCTTCCTCAGTTAAATCTCCTTAACTTGACGGGGGTGTGCCCGAGCAGCCACCCTCCCCAGCCCTATCCCAACACATACTTATCTTGCATATGAGATCTCTTGATCATGAAGATAGTTCTCACAGGTTGAGGTTCATCCTGGCCCCGCTCCCCGCTGGAGAGGGCTTCAGCAGAAGGGTGAGTACGTGTGGCCAGAGACCTCCCTTCCCATGTGCAGGCCTGCAGAGTCTGCCGCGCAGGATGGGGCATGTGGCACTCTCCCTCCCAGGGGCTCTTCCAGATGTAGCTCCTCAGCAGTATTTTTCCCGGGCTGCGCGGCGCTCTCCCCGACTGGCATCCGCCCTGGAACACTGCCTTCCTCAACGCAACATCAGCAGGGGGCCCTGGCCTCATCTTTCTCATGTATGTATCATGTATGTGTGTGTGATATATGTATGAATCATATATGTTTGTGATATATCTATCTATCTATCTATCTATCTATCTATCTATCTATCTATCTATCTATCTATCGTATGTGTGTGTATATATATGTATCTATCATGTATGTATGTATGTATGTATGTATCTATCTTGTATGTATGTGTTCTATCTATCTATCTATCTATCTATCTATCTATCTATCTATCTATCTATCGTGTGTGTGATATATGTATGTATCTATCATGTATGTGTTATATGTATGTATCACACCTTCCTCTATACATATACATACATACATACATACATACATACACACACACACACACCTATATCTGTACGTACACTGACATACACACACCAACATCTATACATTAACACGCTGACCCCTAAACGTACACCAACGTACCCACACCTGCATCTATACCTACACATGCTGACACGTGGACGTACACCGGCTTACCCACATGTGAATCTATACATACATGTGCTGACACCTGGACATACACTGATGTACCCACACCTAACATCTATACATACACATGCTAACACCTGGACGTATACAGACGTACCCACATTTGCATCCATGCATATATAGATGTAGGTGTGTGTACGTCAGTGTACGTCCAGGTGTCAACGCGTGTATGTATAGATGCAGGTGTGGGTACGTCTGTGTATGTCCAGGTGTCAGAATGTGTATGTATAGATGCAGGTGTGGGAAGGTCAGTGTAGGTTCAGGTGTCAGCGCGTGTATGTATAGATGCAGGTGCTTGTATGTCCAGATGTCAGTGCATGTATGTATAGATGCAAGTGTGGGTACGTCGGTGTATGTCCATTTGTCAGCGCGTGTATATATAGATGCAGGTGCTTGTACGTTGGTGTATGTCCAGGTGTCAGCATGTTTATGTATAGATGCAGGTGTGGGAATGTTGGTGTATGTCCAGGTGTCAGGGCGTGTATGTATGGATATTAGGTGTGGGTACATCAGTGTATGTCCAGGTGTTAGCGCATGTATGTATAGATGTATATATACACACACATACGATAGATAGATAGATAGATAGATAGATATTATAAGGGCACGGTCGTGCCCTTATATTAAGGCTGAATCGAACAAACGGAATTCTCCCATAGGGAACTTCTGAGATGGGGGCATGGTGTTTGAGGGGCTACACCTCAAAACTGATTGGACGTACTGAGCTGAAATTTGGCATGGGCGTGTAGAATCGTCACCCGGTGCTGTATGCCAAATTTCAGGGCAAAATAATAAAAAATGAGGAATTGGGAGTAACCTAAAGTTCCAACTGTCAGTTTTTTTCTGTGACTTCCTTTGTGGCTTTTTGACACCATTTTCCTATAGAGTGAATTAGATATTTTTTGGGAAGGCATAACTCCGGATAGAGGACGAATTAAGACTTGGGGTTTGTTTTACTAGATAGAGTATGCCCCAGTGTAGTGCCTTTTGGGGTTGTGGTTTTTCAGAAAGTTATAGGGTTTTTTTAATTAAGAGAAATATGCCCCATTATAGAGATAAGGCTTTTCAATTTGTTGCGGCTGCGCAGTGGCCGCCAGGAGAGCGAGAGTGAGTGAGGGAAGGGGTCTCGTGCAGGCTGAGGTTATAAAAGTAGCTGCTGGCGGCGGGAGGAGAGCCAGCGGTTCCTGGGTGTGTGCACCTGCGGTCCCTTACAGACTGCAGCGACCCATTAGGACTGTGGAGGAGAGGGGTAGCGGCATAGCAGCCGCAGGCTTACCGAAAGTGCTCACTACTGAGCAATATGGTCCCCTTACCCGAAGTGGGAGCCGCAGCGGGAGGAATAGCTGGAGTTGCGCCGCAGGAGAAAGTCAGAGGACATCCAGAAGAGACATCCGGTGCAGCGCTGACTCCTGACTGACAGCGCTTGCCTACTGAGCGGTGTTTTACCCCCACACCTGAAGCGGGTGCGGGAGCGGCAGCGGCAGCCGGAGAAGACAGCTGTGCTGCACGGAAGAAGTCAGGCAGCAGCAGCAGCAGCACCAGCGGGCTGAGGTGGGGAGGATCAGTATGGTCCCTTACGTGCGGCTCACATTCAGATCCATCCGGCTCCCTTCCCCTCCTCCCCTGCACCCTTAGCAGCCTGCCCCCACATCTCATTCACCCACCGCCGCAGACTCCTCCCCCACACGGTTATTATAATAAGGCTACCCCCTTCCCTCCCTGCTGTGTGTCCAGCCACCCCCCCCTCACCTGCTGTGTGTCCGGCCTACCCCCCCCTCACCTGCTGTGTGTCCAGCCCCCCCCCCTCACCTGCTGTGTGTCCAGCCCCCCCCCCCTCACCTGCTGTGTGTCCGGCCTACCCCCCCCCCTCCCTGCTGTGTGTCCAGCCACCCCCCCCCTCACCTGCTGTGTGTCTGGCCTACCCCCCCCCTGCTGTGTGTCCAGCCCCCCCCCCCTCCCTGCTGTGTGTCCGGCCTACCCCCCCCCCCTCCCTGCTGTTTGTCCGGCCTACCCCCCCCACCCTGCTGTGTGTCCAGACCCCCCCCCCTCACCTGCTGTGTGTCCAGCCACCCCCCCCTCACCTGCTGTGTGTCCGGCCTACCCCCCCTTCCCTGCTGTTTGTCCGGCCACCCTCCCCTCCCCTGCTGTGTGTCCGGCGGCCTACCCCCCCCCCCCTCCCTGCTGTGTGACCGGCCTACCCCCCCCTCACCTGCTGTGTGTCCAGCCCCCCCCCCCTCACCTGCTGTGTGTCCAGCCCCCCCCTCCTCCCCTGCTGTGTGTCCGGCCTACCCCCCCCCTCCCTGCTGTTTGTCCGGCCACCCTCCCCTTCCCTGCTGTGTGTCCGGCCACCCTCCCCTTCCCTGCTGTGTGTCCGGCCACCCTCCCCTCCCCTGCTGTGTGTCCGGCCACCCTCCCCTCCCATGCTGTGTGTCCGGCCACCCTCCCCTCCCCTGCTGTGTGTCCGGCCTACCCCCCCCTCCCCTGCTGCGTGTCCAGCCCCCCCCCCCTCACCTGCTGCGTGTCCAGCCCCCCCCCCCTCACCTGCTGTGTGTCCAGCCCCCCCCTCACCTGCTGTGTGTCCAGCCACCCCCCCTCCCCTGCTGTGTGTCCGGCCTACCCCCCCCTCCCTGCTTTTTGTCCGGCCACCCTCCCCTCCCCTGCTGTGTGTCCTGCCTACCCCCCCTCCCTGCTGTGTGTCCAGCCACCCCCCCCTCACCTGCTGTGTGTCCGGCCTACCCTCCCCCCCCCTCCCCTCCCCTGCTGTTTGTCTGGCCACCATCCCCTCCCCTCCCCTGCTGTGTGTTCGGCAACTCCCCCCTCTTCCTGCTGTGTTCGGCCACCCCCTACCCCCTCCCCTCCCTGCCGTGTGTCCGGTCACCCTCCCCTCTCTGCTGTGTGTCCAGCCACCCCCCCCCCTCTCTGCTGTGTGTCCGGCCACCCCCCCCAGACACGCAGCGCCTGACACACAGACATGCAACGCCTGACACGCATACGCATATGCAGCGCCTGACGCACACGCACACAGCACCTGACACACACACACACACAGCACCTGACACACACGCACACACACAGCACCTGACACACACACACACAGCACCTGACACTCACACGGACCTGACACACGCGCACACACTCACACGCAGCACCTGACACACGCACACACAGACGCAGCACCTGACACTCACACGGACCTGACACACACGCACACACTCACACGCGGTGCCTGACGCACATAGACACGCGGCGCCTGACGCACACGCGGCGCCTGACGCACACGCGGCGCCTGACGCACACGCGGCGCCTGACAGACACGCGGCGCCTGACAGACACGCGGCGCCTGACACACACGCACAGGCAGCGCCTGGCACACACGCACAGGCAGCGCCTGACACACACGCAGCGCCTGACACACACAGACACGCAGCGCCTGACACACACAGACACGCAGCGCCTGACGCACAGGCAGCGCCTGACACACACGCGCCTGACACACGCAGCGCCTGACACACGCAGCGCCTGACACACGCAGCGCCTGACACACACACGCACCTGACACTCACATGCTCCTGACACACGCAGCACCTGACATACTCACACGCAGCACCTGACACACACGCAGACACGCAGCATCTGACACACACACACGCAGCACCTGACACACACACGCAGCACCTGACACACAGACACGCAGCGCCTGACACACACGCAGACACGCAGCGCCTGACACACACGCAGACACGCAGCGCCTGACACACACGCAGACACGCAGCGCCTGACACACACGCAGCGCCTGACACACACGCAGCGCCTGACACACACGCAGCGCCTGACACACATGCAGCGCCTGACACACACGCAGTTAATATAGGAGAAAACCCCCCAGAGCTGTGCTTTGTGGACACTTTTCAGAGAACAAATTTGTTAGCATAAAAATAAAGCCAGAAAATGAAGAGCTGTTTAATCACGCAATTTGATTTTTTTGCCAGCATATTTCTTTTTCTCTGCAACCCACTGCTAAATTGTGCTTCCTAGATGTTTTTATAAAATCACTGAATCAAATCTAACTCTGATTACATCAGAGAAGGCCAGGTACCCTACACCATAACAGGGGGTATGAAATTTGACTTGTCTACTTAAAGATCACCAAAATCTGATAACAAGGTCAATTAGGTCCCTGGGTGGGATTGAACCACCAACCTTTTGGTTAATAGCCGTACATACTAACTGATTGCGCCACAGAGACACTTTGCAAAAGTTCATACTGACAAAGGCTAATAAGCATTCATCTAAAACGTTTCCTAGAAAAACTTTAAAAAGTCAATAATCTGGAGAGTTTTTGTAAGATGTTTCTTCCATCAACCAACGAAGAAACACATTGGTACTTTCCCATGATGAGTGAGTGCTTCAGGATCTCTTGCACTTACATGTGCAGCAGAGTACTGCAATGGAAGCATGCTAGGCCCATAACCCAGAGGTAGGCAGATTGAAACTATCCTCTGCTATATGCATTTTTTTTTTGTTAATTAAAGTAATCCAAAACTGGGATTGATATTTTGGCTCTTTTATTTTTACTTAAAGTACAATAACTTTTACCATTTTAATTTGTTTTAATAGTATATTGACAGTATTGTTTTCTTTCAAAAATCCACTTCATTTTCTTTACCCTATTATTAAAATGGTAATTGACAAAAACAAACTACATTGTCACCAGAAGAGCAATACAAAATGTACAAGTGATATATTAAAATCATCTTTCCAGCTTGAATTTCAATGATGCATTGGGGCAACGATTTTGTGAGAAACATCTTCACCCTTAAATAAAGATTTTCTTAATTCCTTACCTGTGTGCTAATTAGATATCACCTTGTTTTCACATTAAACAGACTTCCACATGAGAAAGCAGCAAGGATGCAGTGGCGTTAATGTTTCCTGGTGTCAACCTGTATTATTTCAGTAGACATTGAAATGAGGATGCATCTTGCTGCCTTTCCAATGAAGCAAGTTTAATTTAGTAATAGGTGAAAAACCATCCCTACAAAGGTGTTAATCAGAGACTTGGCTTTGTGGACACTTTTCAGAGAACAAATTTGTTAGCATAAAAATAAAGCCAGAAAATGAAGAGCTGTTTAATCACGCAATTTGATTTTTTTGCCAGCATATTTCTTTTTCTCTGCAACCCACTGCTAAATTGTGCTTCCTAGATGTTTTTATAAAATCACTGAATCAAATCTAACTCTGATTACATCAGAGAAGGCCAGGTACCCTACACCATAACAGGGGGTATGAAATTTGACTTGTCTACTTAAAGATCACCAAAATCTGATAACAAGGTCAATTAGGTCCCTGGGTGGGATTGAACCTCAACGCAACATCAGCAGGGGGCCCTGGCCTCATCACCATCCCAGGTCTTTCTCATGTATGTATCATGTATGTGTGTGTGATATATGTATGAATCATATATGTTTGTGATATATATATATATATATATATATATATTCCATAGACAAAAAACCTTACGGTTTCACATGTCCCATTAAGGCTTCTTAGACATGATCGAAATTTCAGAAGCCTGTTGTAACTCTTCCACTCAAACTCCAAAAAGCAATGAAATTCCGATCATTAAGGCTGACGCCTTAATGGACGTGTTCCTTGCGCAATACAGATATGGTATGCCATCACAGCCTGTGGGTAAGTGCAGATTCAGCACTCTCACAGAGTGAGATTGCTGTCACTCACACAATGGTGGAGCTGCTAATTCACAGATTTGTGTGCTCATTGGAATACACACATGCAGTCTATGCAACTGAAGGTCTGAGCAGTTTTGTGGTGCTCCCATCCCACACAGTGCCCACAACCATCCCATTCAGTCAACACAACAAAGCCACCTTGTTACAACATCCTTCTAACTCCATACATCCATCTCACTTAGTATACACATTTAGCTCCCTCAAACATCTTGGTTAATTGCTAAACTATAATACCCCATCTACGGTCTATGCATCTACACTTACTTCCCCTATACACTCCCATGCTGCCCGGTCTTCCCCAATCCCTACTGCTGTGTTCTCCCATCTGTGCTAGTCTGTACTAACTTATCTGTACCATCTGTCTTTCCCCACCTGTGCATTGTCTGTACCACCGTTTCCTTCTCTCTGTGCTGCTCAGTTTTTCCTTCTTCAACGTCACTCCGCCTCCTCCAGTACATGGCACACTGTCTTCTCTCCCATCTGCACCAGTTTTCTACCCATCCATGCCAGTGTTTTCAACCCATCTGCACCATTTCCCCCATCTGCACCGCTCTGTCTCCCTTCCCATACTTGCTGCTTAATCTACCCCCTATCCACACCACTCTTACCCTATTCATGTAGCTGACATCCTGAAGGTAAATTTAGTGGATCCTGCACTCTTGGCAGGGGGATAACCGCCACAGCCCACCCCCCAGTGGTCCGGAAACGCCTCCGTTGTGCAGACCATGCCCTGCCAATGGCATTCTAACGCTGTTTGCACGCCCCCCTCCTTCCCCGCAACCACCTCTGCCTATCAATCAGGCAGGGTGATAGCATCTCACTGGGCTCCTGGGGTACGCACGCGCAGTGCGGCCATTGCACGTGCGTACCTCACAAACTAATTCAGACTTCAATCGCTGCTGCTGCTGCGGTCTGAATTACCCCCTGTGTTTCTCTGTCCCCCCCATTAGTGCTGCTTAGTGTTCCCTCTATCCACACACTTCTGTTCCCCCATCCACACCGCTCTCCTCCCTCCAATCAACAACACTCTTACCTCATCTGAGCAGCTTTGTCTTCCGCTCAGACCTTCAGTTGCATAGACTGCATGTGTGTATTCCAATGAGCACACAAATCTGTGAATTAGCAGCTCCACCATTGTGTGAGTGACAGCAATCTCACTCTGTGAGAGTGCTGAATCTGCACTTACCCACAGGCTGTGATGGCATACCATATCTGTATTGCGCAAGGAACACGTCCATTAAGGCGTCAGCCTTAATGATTGGAATTTCATTGCTTTTTGGAGTTTGAGTGGAAGAGTTACAACAGGTTTCTGAAATTTCGATCATGTCTAAGAAGCCTTAATGGGACATGTGAAACCGTAAGGTTTTTTGTCTATGGAATTTCATCGCTTTTTTTAAATTTATTTTTTTTATTCAGAAATGTAAAATTTCACTTAAAGAATAAACATTTGATTTTTTAAATGTTTAATGAAAATGTTCGTATAACATCACTGTTCTGTGCAAAATTATTTTATTAACCAAACCAAATTGTTTAAGGTCCGTACACACTTAACGATTTAATGAGCGACGTCGCTCATTTTATCGTTAAGTGTGTATGCAGCCAGCGACAAACGATGCGCGGCCCCGCGGGTCGGCAACAATCTTCGCTGTCGGTAGGGCATGCAGGAAGGATGTGGACTGTCGTCCACGACCTTCATGCAGGGCTGGCGGGGGCGTGACGTCACTGAGCGATATGAGCGGTCATATCGCTCAGTGTGTACAGTCGGCCGCCGGCCGGCCCGGGAGGGGAAACATTAGACGATGTAGCTCACAGAGCGACATCGTTTAATGTGTACGGGCCTTTAGACTTTGGTCAAAATATTTTGCTGCCTTTGCAGCTGATGCAGGGAGGGGGGTAGGCGGCAGCAGCCTGTAACTGAGGCTGGAGGTAGGCGTGAAATGCATTGCTTGTACGTGTGAGTGCGTGGTGTCAGGTGCTGCGCGTGTATATGTGTGTGTGTGTCAGGTGCTGCCTGTGTATGTGTGTGTCAGCTCCTGTGTGTATGTGTGTGTCAGGTGCTGCGTGTATATATGAGTGTGTCTGATGGTGCGTGTGTATGCGTCAGCTGCCGCGTGCGTGTGTGTGTGTGTGTGTGTGTGTGTGTGTCAGGTGTTGCGGGTGTATATGTGTGTGAGTATCAGGTGCTCCGCGTGTGTACAAGTGTATGTCTGGTGCTGTGCATGAATACGTATGTCTGTGTCAGGTGATGCGCGTGTACATGAGTGTGCGTCAGGTGCTGCGCGTGTACATGAGTGTGCATTAGGTGCTGCGCGTGTACATGAGTGTGCGTCAGGTGCTGCGTGTGTACATGAGTGTGCGTCAGGTGCTGCGCGTGTACATGTGTGTGCGTCAGGTGCTGCGCGTGTACATGTGTGTACCTCAGGTGCTGCACGTGTCTATGTGTGTGTGAGTAAGGCACTGCGTGTGTATGTGTGTGTCTGATGGTGTGCGTGTATATGCATGTGTCAGGTGCTGCGTGTATATGCATGTGTCAGGTGCTGCGTGTATATGCATGTGTCAGGTGCTGCGTGTATATGCATGTGTCAGGTGCTGCGTGTATATGCATGTGTCAGGTGCTGCGTGTATATGCATGTGTCAGGTGCTGCATGTTTATTTTATTGTGTATAATGGTACGTGTGTGTGTCAGGTGCCGCACGTGTATGTGTGTGTGTGTCAGGTGTTGCGCGTGTATGTGTGGGTCAGGTGCTGCATGTTTATTTTATTGTGTCTGATGCTACGTGTGTGTGTGTGTCAGGTGCCGCACGTGTATGTGTGTGTGTCAGGTGTTGCGCGTGTATGTGTGGGTCAGGTGCTGCATGTTTATTTTATTGTATCTGATGCTACGTGTGTGTGTGTCAGGTGCCGCACGTGTATGTGTGTGTGTCAGGTGTTGCGCGTGTATGTGTGTGTCAGGTGCCGCGCGTGTATGTGTGTGTCAGGTGCCGTTCCCCTTCTTCCCATCCCAGCTCTCTCTGTAGAATACAGCTCTGCACCCAGAGAGAGGGAAAGACTAGGGGGCTGATCACTGCACTGCTCACTTTTTGGTCATGAGTTCGGCCTCCTGTTTCTTCCAATGCTGTGTTCCTGCAGCCTAGCCCTCCCTGTTGTGCCAGAGAATCAGCCCTTCCTTCCCCTGACAGAGAGAGAGAGCCCGAGGCAGATACACTCTTCCCGTAGCTGGCCTACCCCCAGTACTTCAGCACTGGCCATGCGGCAGTCAACAAAGGAGACCAGCAGGGGGTTCTGGCAGCATCAGCTGTGGCCGCAGCTGGATCGGGGAGGCCTGCAGTGTCTGAGGTGGGCAACACTTCCTCCGCCGCTGTCACCTTCCCCTGCCGGAGAGAAAGCCAGAGACATACCCTTCCCGCAGCTGGGATACCCCTAGTACCTCAGCGCTGGACAGGCAGAAGTCTATGGAGGGGACCGGCAGGGGTTTCGGGCCGCAGCAGTAGCAGCGGCCGCAGTCAGATCAGGGAGGCCTGCAGGGTCAGAACTGGGCAGCACTTCCACCAACACTGTCACCTCTGTGCTGGGCATGTACACCAGTCCGTACGGACGGAGGTGTCCACAACAGGCAGCAGTATAATGAGTCAGACAAACTCATTACACGCTGCCCACTGCTGCGCCGCATGCCCTCGATGGAGGAAGCCTAGATGCGGTCCCCAGCGGCAGCGAGGGAGAAGGGTGATCACATCACCCTTCAACCCGGCACCTCACAATCAGCTGGGGATCTGCAGTAGCTTCATCTCTCTCTTTCTCTCCCTCTCTGACAGCACAGCAGCCCCTCTGGGTCCCATGTAGCTCTGCCCCCCTGCTCACAGTTCACTCGGCCTCTCCTGATTAAAAAGAAAATAAGAGCCTGACCTGCTGCTCAGATGCGAGGAGGGGACGGGCGGTAGGTCCTCTGTGAGTACACTACACAGTCAAAATTAACTCTGACTCCTCACAACAGTGTGGACTGCAGGCGACGTCAGATGCCAATTTGGGTGTGCTTGCCGCACTACCTGCCCATCAAGCCCAACGTGGCATTTTGTATTAGGAACCCTATAACAGCATTCCGACATCCCTCCCTATGACGCTGCCATCCATACACTGCCGCTCTCATACATCCGTACACCGCCACTCTCATACATCCGCACACTGCCGCTCTCACACAACTGTACACTGTTGCTCTCATACATCCATACACTGCCGCTCTCATACATCCGTACAACCCCGCTCTCATACATCCGTACAACCCCGCACTCTTACAGCCGCCCCAGAGATATCAGTGTACTGGGCCCCGAGATTTCTGTTGCTGGCCCTGACCCTCAGGGGCGTATCTACCCCTTGGCCAGGGGTGATATGGAGATAGTGGTTGACTGAGGCAGGGGTGACAGAGATAGTGGGTGACTAAAGCAGGGGTGACTGGTATAGTGGGTGACTGAGGCAGGGGTCGCAGGTATAGTGGTTAACTGAGGCAGCGGTGACTGGGAGATAGTGGGTAACTGGGGCAGGGGTGACAGGGAAAGTGTGTGACTCAGGCAGGGGTGATAGGGAGATAGTGGGCAGCAGATCACTGCCTCGCTGACAGCAGCACATCCCTGCTTCACTGACAGCAGCACATACCTGCCTCACTTATAGCAGCACATCCCTGCCTCACTGGCAGCAGCAGATCCCTGCCTCACTGGCAGCAGCAGATCACTGCTTCACTGACAGCAGCACATCCCTGCCTCACTGGCAGCAGCAGATCCCTGCCTTACTGACAGCTGTATTCAGACCTGATCTCTGCTGTGCATATTCACACAACAGGAGATCAGGTCTGAAGTGTGTGTGTGTGTGCTGGTGCCGCAGTGCACCGGCACATGCCAGAGATGCGATCAGCATCTCTGCCCAGTGAGCGCCTCTGCCAACACATACTTATCTTGCATATGAGATCTCTTGATCATGAAGATAGTTCTCACAGGGTGAGGTTCATCCATTACATTTTAAAGTAGGAAGGTACAAATTACATATTCAAATTACATATATGTGCTGGATTCAAATATTTTCCCCCCTTCCTTTCTCAATTGTGCCCATCAGCAGCTATTCTAATGTTGCTGCCAATGGGTGTGACACATTCATTTCTTCTGTGGGGTACACTGGACTCCACAAGGATTCACATTGTGGTGTAGAGTAGGATCTTGATCTGAGGCACCAACAGGCTCAAAGCTTTTGACTGTTCCCAAGATGCTCAGCGCCCCCTGCTCTATAACCTCGCTTCCATGAACAGGGAGCTCAGTTTGTAGTTGGTGCCTTCAGTAGCAGGACACTTAACAGGGGGCTGCCTCAGGCAGCCTATACTTAGCTATTAATTTTGACAAGAAAAGAAGAACTTTTTTTATAAGAATGTACAAGGGCTGCAGCAGGCTAGGTCTAATAGACATCTTTACTGCAGCTCCGTCACTCCCAGCGGCGCAGTATACTCCCGTGCCCTGGTTGCTGGGTCACTGCAGCGGAGGCTCCGGTTTCTTCCTAAGGTCAGTCACACACACACCGCCCTCCGGGATCACGAGGCCGCTGATGAAAGGGAGGTAAGGGGCTTCTGTGCCCACACTATACCGTGATCCAGCATGGCTGTAGGGGGCGGGCCGTGTGCGCACTGGCGTGGACACTGATTACTGGGCAGCCGCTCCACTAGCCACCAGGGACAGTTAAGGAGCACAGCTCTGGGGTTTTTTCTCCTATATTAACCCCATTTTGTACTACCCGCAGTGCATTGTGATAGGTAATGGGGCCTGATTCAGGTTGGATCGCAATCAAACTGCAAAAACTGCTAAGAGCATACGCATCCGCCTGCATTTTCTGCGGCACCCCGCAGATAATGCGATCACCTCTGCCTGTGAATCGGTGAAGGGGGGGGGGGAGGGGGGTCAACAACACTCCATTTCCATGCTAACAAATTTGTTCTCTGAAAAGTGTCCACAAAGCACAGCTCTGGGGGGTTTTCTCCTATATTAACCCCATTTTGTACTACCTGCAGTGCATTGTGATAGGTAATAGAGCCTGATTCAGGTTGGATTGCAATCACAATAAGCAATCCAACTGCAAAAATTGCTAAGAGCATACGCATGCGCCTGCATTTTCTGTGACTGTCAATCGGTGCGGGGGGGGGGGGTCAGCAACACTCCATTTCAAAGTCGGAGATGAAGCGGTGCGGGGGCAGGGCTTCAACGGAGAAACAGGAGGCGTGGTCAGAGCGGCTGCATGACATCACATGCAGCCGTTGCGATCACAAAAATGGTGGCGGCTTCCTGCGCACACGTACAGTCTGCACCAACAGGAGGCTAACCCATTTTTTATGATCACGCTGAACTGCACTGAGACTGCAATTTCAGCGTGGTCAAGAAGGGAGGCGGCATGCTGGGTGGCCATGCCCTGTGATGGGTGGCCCCAGCATGCGAACCAAAGGATTGCAAATTCTGTTACTTAGCAGAATTTGCAATCCTTACTGAATTAGGCCATTGATTACAAAATTGTAAACAATATTTGAAGTTTTTCTTCAGGGACTAACACAAAAGATGCTTGGGGCTACTAACACATGGGTAAGCCACGTAAAGCTTCCCATGGGTCAGTGGCATCACAACGGGGTTGCGGCACACACCCGAGTGTCACCCGCCAAGTGGGGTGACACCAAAGTGCCGGCTCTTCTTCAGTGACAGAATATGGGTGTTTCACTGTGACATTACGTGCAACACCCAGTTTCTGTCACTGTGCAGGAGCCAGCACCACTCACACACTAGTCCCCGGGTACAGCCCCCAACCCCCGGGATACCCGCAGCAACAAAATGGTGATTCAGGCCACGCCCCTACCTATGAGACCATGCCTCCTTTTTACCATTGCGCTGCTTATCTGCGCGCACTGCATTACAATCTCCCTCGCCGCCTCTCTGGGTGTCACCAGTGATAGTGACACCTCTGCCATGCTTGTAGCAGCTGGTCCTAAGATCTACGCCTCCAGCCCTGAGTGTTTTCCCTTGTGACTTGTTGATCATCATAGCGAAGCAGATGCTTACAGAAAACTGCAGGGGTTTAGATTGAAAAGAAAAACATTGACGAACCCATCATTTCAGCGACAGGGTCTGCCACACGACTGACTGAAATGACTGGTTGGTTTGGGCCCCCACCAAAAAAGAATCAATCAATCTCTCCTTGCACAAACTGGCTCTACAGAGGCAAGATGTCCACCTCATCATCCTCCGATTCCTCACCCCTTTCACTGTGTACATCCCCCTCCTCACAGATTATTAATTCGTCCCCACTGGAATCCACCATCTCAGATCCCTGTGTACTTTCTGGAGGCAATTGCTGGTGAATGTCTCCACGGAGGAATTGATTATAATTAATTTTGATGATCATCATCTTCTCCACATTTTCTGGAAGTAACCTCGTACGCCGATTGCTGACAAGGTGAGCGGCCGCACTAAACACTCTTTCGGAGTACACACTGGAGGGAGGGCAACTTAGGTAGAATAAAGCCAGTTTGTGCAAGGGCCTCCAAATTGCCTCTTTTTCTCCACCATTCTTTCAAAGGTGACAGAATCATATGCAGTGACAGTAGACGACATGTCAGTAATCGTTGCCAGGTCCTTCAGTCTGGACCAGATGTCAGCACTCACTCCAGACTGCCCTGCATCACCGCCAGCGGGTGGGCTCGGAATTCTTAGCCTTTTCCTCGCACCCCCAGTTGCGGGAGAATGTGAAGGAGGAGCTGTTGACGGGTCACGTTCCGCTTGACTTGACAATTTTCTCACCAGCAGGTCTTTGAACCTCTGCAGACTTGTGTCTGCCGGAAAGAGAGATACAATGTAGGTTTTAAATCTAGGATCGAGCACGGCGGCCAAAATGTAGTGCTCTGATTTCAACAGATTGAATCCTGGTTAAGCAAATTAAGGGCTCCATCCACAAGTCCCACATGCCTAGTTGAATCACTCTGTTTTAGCTCCTCCTTCAATGTCTCCAGCTTCTTCTGCAAAAGCATGATGAGGGGAATGACCTGACTCAGGCTGGCAGTGTCTGAACTGACTTCACGTGTGGAAAGTTCAAAGGGTTGCAGAACCTTGCACAACGTTGAAATCATTCTCCACTGCGCTTGAGTCAGGTGCATTCCCCCTCCTTTGCCTATATCGTGGGCAGATGTATAGGCTTGAATGGCCTTTTGCTGCTCCTCCATCCTCTGAAGCATATAGAGGGTTGAATTCCACCTCGTTACCACCTCTTGCTTCAGATGATGGCAGGGCAGGTTCAGGAATGTTTGGTGGTGCTCCAGTCTTCGGCATGCGGTGGCTGAAGGCAGAAAGTGGCCCGCAATTCTTCGGGCCACCGACAACATCTCTTGCACGCCCCTGTCGTTTTTTAAATAATTCTGCACCACCAAGTTCAATGTATGTGCAAAACATGGGACGTGCTGGAATTTGCCCAGATGTAATGCACGCACAATATTGGTGGCGTTGTCCGATGTCACAAATCCCCAGGAGAGTTCAATTGGGGTAAGCCATTCTGCGATGATGTTCCTCAGTTTCCGTAAGAGGTTGTCAGCTGTGTGCCTCTTATGGAAAGCGGTGATACAAAGCGTAGCCTGCCTAGGAACGAGTTGGCAATTGCGAGATGCTGCTACTGGTGCCGCCGCTGCTGTTCTTGCTGCGGGAGGCAATACATCTACCCAGTGGGCTGTCACAGTCATATAGTCCTGAGTCTGCCCTGCTCCACTTAACCACAGACAAGTGGACATTGGGTACAACTGCATTTTTTAGGACACTGGTGACTCTTTTTCTGAGGTCTGTGTACATTTTCGGTATCGCCTGCCTAGAGAAATGGAACCTAGAGGGTATTTGGTACCGGGGACAAAGTACCTCAATCAAGTCTCTAGTTGCCTCTAAATTAACGATGGATACCGGAACCACGTTTCTCACCACCCAGACCTGAGTTATCCGCTTTGCAGCAGGATGACTGCTGTGATATTTCATCTTCCTCGCAAAGGACTGTTGGACAGTCAATTGCTTACTGGAAGAAGTACAAGTGGTCTTCCGACTTCCCCTCTGGGATGACGATCGACTCCCAGCAGCAACAACAGCAGCGCCAGCAGCAGTAGGCGTTACACTCAAGGATGCATCGGAGGAATCCCAGGCAGGAGAGGACTCGTCAGACTTGCCAGTGACATGGCCTGCAGGACTATTGGCTCTCCTGTCTAAGGAGGAAATTGACACTGAGGGAGTAGGTGGTGTGGTTTGCAGGAGCTTGGTTACAAGAGGAAGGGATTTAGTGGTTAGTGGACTACTTCCGCTGTCATCCAAAGTTTTTGAACTTGTCACTGACTTATGATGAATGCGCTGCAGGTGACGTATAAGGGAGGATGTTCCGAGGTGGTTAACGTCCTTATCCCTACTTATTACAGCTTGACAAAGGCAACACACGGCTTGACACCTGTTGTCCGCATTTGTGTACAGGATGCATACCTTCATGTCCCCATTTATCCACCTCATCAGGCGTAACTCAGATTTGCGGTACAGGACTGTCATTGCCAATTTCAGACGTTGCTGTTTGGTCTCTCCATGGCCCTGAGAATTTTCACCAAGGTAATGGCGGAAATGATGGTGCTCCTGTGCAAGCAAGGTGTCACAATTATCCCGTACTTGGGCGATCTCATAAAAGCGAGATCAAGAGAGCAGTTGCTGAACAGCGTATCACTTTCACTGAAAGTGTTACAGCAACACGGCTGGATTTTCAATATCCCGAAGTCGCAGTTGATTCCTACTACTCGTCTGTCTTTCTGGGCATGATTCTGGACACAGACCAGAAGAGGGTTTATCTCCTGATAGAAAAGGCCCAGGAACTCATGACTCTTGTCAGGAACCTATTGAAACCAAAACAGGTGTCAGTGCATCACTGCACTCGAGTCCTGGGAAAGATGGTGGCATCATACGAGGCCATTCCATTCGGCAGGTTCCATGCGAGGACTTTCCAATGGGACCTACTGGACAAGTGGTCCGGGTCACATTTACAGATGCATTGGTTGATCACCCTGTCCCCCAGGGTCAGGGTATCACTCTTGTGGTGGCTGCAGAGTGCTCACCTTCTCGAGGGACGCAGATTCAGCATTCAGGGCTGGATCCTGGTGACCACAGACGCAAGCCTCCAAGTTTGGGGAGCAGTCACACAGGGAAGAAATTTCCAAGGTCTTTGGTCAAGTCAAGAGACTTGTCTTCACATCAACATCCTGGAACTAAGGGCCATATACAATGCCCTACGTCAAGCGGAGACCTTACTTTGCGACCAACCGGTTCTGATCCAGTCAGACAACGTCACCGCAGTGGCTCATGTAAACCGCCAAGGGCGGCACAAGAAGCAGAGTGGCGATGGCACAAGCCACCAGAATTCTTCGCTGGGTGGAGAATCACGCAAGCGCACTGTCAGCAGTGTTCATTCCGGGAGTGGACAACTGGGAAGCAGACATCCTCAGCAGACACGACCTACATCCGGGAGAGTGGGGACTTCATCAGGAAGTCTTTGCACAGATTACAAGTCGGTGGGAACTGCCACAGATAGACATGATGCCGTCCCGGCTCAGCAAAAAGCTACAGAGGTATTGCGCAAGGTCAAGAGACCCTCAGGCAGTAGCTGTAGACGCCCTAGTGACACCGTGGGTGTTCCAGTCGGTCTATGTATTTCCTCCTCTTCCTCTCATACCCAAGGTGTTGAGGATAATAAGACAAAGAGGAGTGAGAACAATCCTCATTGTTCCAGATTGGCCACGGAGGACCTGGTATCCGGATCTGCAGGAAATGCTCACAGAAGATCTGTGGCCTCTCCCTCTAAGACAGGACCTGTTGCATCAGGGGCCCTGTCTGTTCCAAGACTTACCGCGGCTGCGTTTGACGGCATGGCGGTTGAATGCCGGATCCTAGCATTCCGGTTGAGGTCATCCCTACGCTGATAAAGGCTAGGAAGGATGTAACGTTAAAACATTACACCGTATATGGCGAAATTATGTTTCTTGGTGTGAGGCCAGGAATGCTCCTACGGAAGAATTCCATCTGGGCCGTTTCCTTCACTTCCTACAAACTGGAGTGAATTTGGGCCTAAAATTAGGCTCTATTAAGGTCCAGATTTCGGCCTTATCCATTTTCTTTCAAAAAGAATTGGCTTCTCTTCCAGAAGTTCAGACTTTTGTAAAAGGAGTGCTGCATATTCAGCCTCCTTTTGTGCCTCCGGTGGCACCTTGGGACCTTAACGTGGTGTTAAGTTTTCTAAAATTACACTGGTTTGAACCACTTAAAACAGTGGAGTTAAAATATCTCACATGGAAGGTGGTCATGTTATTAGCCTTGGCTTCGGCTAGGCGAGTGTCGGAATTAGCGGCTTTGTCACATAAAAGCCCATATTTGGTATTCCATGTGGATAGAGCGGAATTGCAGACCCGTCCTCAATTCCTACCAAAAGTGGTCTCATCTTTTCATATGAACCAACCTATTGTGGTGCCTGTGGCTACGCGTGACTTGGAGGATTCCGAGTTACTTGATGTGGTTAGGGCTTTGAAAATTTACGTGGCCAGGACGGCTAGAGTCAGGAAAACTGAAGCGCTGTTTGTCCTGTATGCAACCAACAAGATTGGTGCCCCTGCTTCAAAGCAGGCTATTGCTCGCCGGATTTGTAACACGATTCAGCAAGCGCATTCTATGGCTGGATTGCAGTTACTGAAATCGGTCAAGGCCCATTCCACGAGGAAAGCGGGCTCTTCTTGGGCAGCTGCCCGAGGGGTCTCGGCACTACAGCTGTGTCAAGCTGCTACTTGGTCGGGTTCACACACCTTTGCAAAATACTATAAGTTTGATACCCTGGCTGAGGAGGAACTCATGTTTGCTCAATCGGTGCTGCAGGGTCATCCGCACTCTCCCGCCCGTTTTGGAGCATTGGTATAATCCCCATGGTCCTTACGGAGTCCCCAGCATCCTCTAGGACGTTAGAGAAAATAAGATTTTAAACCTACTGGTAAATCTTTTTCTCGTAGTCCGTAGAGGATGCTGGGCGCCCGTCCCAAGTGCGGACTACTTCTGCAATACTTGTATATAGTTATTGCTTCAATAAGGGTTATGTTATAGTTGCATCGGTCCTGCACTGATGCTATGTTGTTTTTTCATACTGATAACTGGGTAGTTTATCACAAGTTATACGGTGTGATTGGTGTGGCTGGTATGAATCTTGCCCTGGATTAACAAAATCCTTTCCTCATACTGTCCGTCTCCTCTGGGCACAGTTTCTCTAACTGTGGCATAGAGGGAGGAGCCAGTGCACACCCAGAACTAAAGTCTTTCTTAAAGTGCCCATGTCTCCTGTGGAGCCCGTCTATCCCCATGGTCCTTACGGAGTCCCCAGCATCCTCTACGGACTACGAGAAAAAGATTTACCGGTAGGTTTAAAATCTTATTTTCTACTTTATTCTTTTCTATCCTAGTTTATTACGACCAACTCTCATCCAAGGAGTTTGATATTCTACTACCTGCATGCAATTTAAATTGCTTAAATTGTTTATATGGTTGATTTGTCCTTCACAATCCATAATCTGCAACTTGGATGTACTTGTGTCATTGAAAATCTTATAATAAAAATGTATATACAGATACTCAACCTGTATATTGAAAAAAAAAAGTTATAAGACATATGCATTCAATATTTGAAGAAACAAAATAAAATAAAGCTATCTATTGGGTTTCACTAACAAGCACATTGGAAGACTTGACTACTGTTAAAAGACATGCATTACATGGTATAGAGCCACAAACCACAATGTAGTAAAATAAAAACAAACTTACATGTGTATCAAACCTATGTGAGGCTTACATTGATAGTGCAAGATCAACACTCTATCAACTGTGCAAACTAGACTGCACATAAATGCCATAAATGTCACGCAGCCGTCACGGCCCGCCCCCATACGGTCCGGTCATGTCTGCGTTGTCCTGACTGTGCCCCCAAAATGGCGGCACAACGCCGCTGGCCCGACTCCTCCTGCCCAGTGACCGCCTCTGCCTGTCAATCAGGCAGAGGCGCTCACTGGGCAGAGATGCTGATCGCATCTCTGGCATGTGCCGGTGCACTGCGGCACCAGCACACACGCACTTCAGACCTGATCTCCTGTTGTGTGAATATGCACAGCAGGGATCAGGTCTGAATTAGGCCCTATATACAGCTGTCAGTAAGGCAGGGATGTGCTGCTGCCAGTGAGGCAGGGATGTGCTGCTGGTAGTGAAGCAGTGATGTGCTGCTGTCAGCGAAGCAGTGCTGTGCTGCTGTCAGCGAGACAGGGATGTGCTGCTGTCAGCGAGGCAGGGATGTGCTGCTGTCAGCGAAGCAGGGATGTGCTGCTGTCAGTGAAGCAGGGATGTGCTGCTGTCAGCGAGGCAGGGATGTGCTGCTGTCAGCGAGGCAGGGATGTGCTGCTGTCAGCGAAGCAGGGATGTGCTGCTGTCAGTGAAGCAGGGATGTGCTGCTGTCAGCGAGGCCGGGATGTGCTGCTGTCAGCGAGGCAGGGATGTGCTGCTGTCAGCGAGGCAGGGATGTGCTGCTATAAGTGAGGTAGGGATGTGCTGCTGTCATTGAAGCAGGAATGTGCTGCTGCAGTGAGGCAGAGATATGCAGCCCACTATCTCCCTATCACCCCTGCCTGAGTCACACACTTTCCCTGTCACCCCTGCCTCAGTTACCCACTATCTCCCAGTCACCGCTGCCTCAGTCAACCACTATATCTGCGATCCCTGCCTCAGTCACCCACTATACCAGTCACCCCTGCTTTAGTCACCCACTGTCACCCTATCACCCCTGCTTCAGTCACCCACTATCCCTGTCAACCCTGCCTCAGTCACCCACTATCTCCCAGTCACCCCTGCCTCAGTCAGCCACTATCCCTGTCACCCCTGCCTCAGTCTCTTACTGTCCCTGTCACCCCTGCCACAGTCATCCACTATCTCCCTATCACCCCTGCCTTAGTCATTTATTATACCTGTCACCCACTTTCTTCCCATACTTACCCAACCCCTTCCTATCACCCCTCCCTCAGTAACCCACTATCTCCCTGTCACCCACTATCTCCCAGTCACCCCGGCCTCAGTCACCCACTATCTCCCACTCATACATGCTTCAGTCACCCACTATCTCCCAGTCATCCCTGCCTCAGTCACCTACTGACACCAGTGCAGACATTTCTGCTGCGGCCTCTCCACTCTCCAGCGTGAACGTCCTGACGACTGAGGAAATCCGCTTCCTAGTTGAGGACTCCGGGAATGAACACTGCCGATATTGCTGTCAGATGACTTTCTACCCAACGGAGGATTTTTGATACTTCCAGCTTTGCCATGCAGTTTCGAGTGCCGCCTTGATGATTTGTGTACACTACCGTGGTGGCGTTGTCAGATTGTACTTGAACAGGTCTGTTCTGTACTAGAGGCAGGGCCAGTGTCAATTAATTGAACACTGCCTGCAATTCCAGAATGTATATCAGGAGGAGAGATTCCTCCCTGGTCCACCGACCCTGGAGAAAGTGTTGCTCCAACACCATGGCCCAGCCCAAAAGACTGGCATCCATTGTCAGGAGGACACAGTTGGAGATCTAGAAGGGATGGCCCCTGCTCAACTGTTGGTCCTGTAGCCACCAGCTCAGTGTCAGACGAACCTCCGGAGTCAAGGAGATCATTTGAGACATCATCCGATGAGGCAGGCCGTCCCACTTGGAGAGGATTAACCTCTGCAGAGGGCGGTAATGAAATTGAGCGTACTCTACCATATCGAAAGCCGACACCATGAGGTCTAGTACTTGCATCGCTGTGTGTATCAACACTCTTGGGCGAGAGAGGACGATACTGTCCTGAATTTTCAGGACTTTCTCTGGAGACAGAAACAATTGTTGGCTGTGTGTGTCCAGCAGTGCCCCTAGGTGCACAATGTTCCGAGCAGGGACCAGCGAGGACTTTTTTCAGTTGATGAGCCACCCGTGGACTTTTAGGAATTGGACCGCCAGTTCCAGATAACTGTGGAGAACCTCTTGGGAGTTCACCAGGATCAGCAAGTCGTCCAGATTTGGCAGGATCCTGATTCTCTGATGGTGAAGGGTCGTCATCACGGCCATGACCTTGGTGAATATCCGAGGTGCCGTGGCCAAACCAGAAGGCAGGACTTGAAATCCAAAAACAAACCAGGCACAACACTGCTTAGCTTCCATCATCAGATGAGATTGGACCAGTGGCGTAACTACTGCCCCCGCAGTCCTCGTGGTGGCTTGGGGGCGAGGGGCTGCGGGGGCGCCACTGATTTACAGCAGACTGACATGCGGACGAGCGTCCGCATGTCAGTCTGCAGTCTCCTTCCCTCCGCCGCTTTTTGGAGGGACACGGAGGGCACACAGCGCGCCTCCCTGTGTCCCTCCTGCTGCATCATCTCCGGCGGCCGCGGGTCTAATAGGGGGAAGTGCCGTCCGTGAGCTCTAATTGGCTCACGAACTGGCACTTCCCCCTATTAGACCCGCGGCCGCCGGAGATGATGCAGCAGGAGGGACACAGGAGAGACGAGCTGTGCCCTCCGTGTCCCTCCAAAAAGCGACGGCAGGGGGGGGGGTAAATATCTGGCACTGGGGGCATATATGGCACGGGGGGAGGGAGGAATATCTGGCACTGGGGCATTTCTGGCACTGGGGGGAATATCTGGCACTGGGGGCATATCTGGCACTGGGGGGGATATCTGGCACTGGGGCATATATGGCACTGGGGGGGAATATCTGGCACTGGGGGCATATATGGCACTGGGGGGGGGTATCTGGCACTGGGGGCATATATGGCACGGGGGGCATATATGGCACTGGGGGGGAATATCTGGCACTGGGGGCATATGTGTACCTGGCACATGGGGACGACGACTATATTTGGCACTGGGGCATGTAAGTACCTGGCACCGTGGGGGAATATCTGGCACTGGGGACATATGTGGCACTGGGAGCACAGCCCTAGCAACAAGGACTACCTCCTAGCAACGAGCATGACACCCAGTGCATGAAACATCTGGCAACGAGCATGACACCCAGTGCATGAAACACCTGGCAACGAGCATGACACCCAGTGCATGAAACCCCTGGCAACGAGCATGACACCCTGAGCATGAAAACCCCTGGCACCGTGCATGGAACCAAGAGCATGAAACCCCTGGCAACGAGCATGACACCCAGTGCATGAAACCCCTGACAACGAGCAGGTAATTGAAAAGTAATTAGAAGCCTTACTGTAGGACTTAATGTGTAATGGGCATTACGGTGTGTGGCATAATGTATCACGGACATTGCGGTGTGTGTCATAATGTGTCGCAGGCATTACGGTGTATGGTATACTATATCGCGGGCATTGTGATATGTGGTATAATGTCTCAGGGTCATTGCAGTGTGTGGCATAATGTATCACGGACATTGCGGTGTGTGTCATAATGTGTCAGGCATTACGGTGTGTGGTATACTATATCACGGGCATTGTGGTCAGTGGCGGTTCTTGCCACGGGCAAGCAGGACTTTTGCCCGGGGCGCCGCCTTCCGGAGGGCGCTGGCGCCATCCGGAGGGCGCCGCACCGTGGCAAGATCCGCCACTGCTGCCCGCTGTGTCCCCCGTCCGCCTCCGCTGCCCGCTGCCGTCCCCGTCCTCGGCGCCTCCTGTGAAGGGAACTAGACGCTATGCGTCTAGTTTCCCTTCGTGGAGAGTAACTGCTGAGCGGTGCGCGATGACGTCATCGCGCACCGCACAGCAAAGGTCCTCTCCACGAAGGGAACTAGACGCATAGCGTCTAGTTTCTCTTCGTGGAGAGGACCTTTTGCTGTGCGGTGCACGATGACGTCATCGCGCACCGCTCAGCATTCAAGCGGCGCTTTCAATGTACAGGGGGCGTGACTCACCACGCCCCCTGTATTAGGCCACGCCCTTTCCTGCCCGGGGCGCTCTGCGCCCTTGAACCGGCCCTGATTGTGGTATGTGGTATAATGTCTCAGGGTCATTGCAGTGTGGCATAATACATAACGGGCATTGCGATGTGTGGCATAGGGTATAACGGGCAGGGCATTGCGGTATGTGTCACAGGCATTACGGTGTATGGTATACTATATCACGGGCATTGTGGTATAATGTCTCAAGGTCATTGCAGTGTGTGGCATAATGTGTCACAGGCATTGTATGTGCTATAATGTATCGGGCATTGCAGTGTGTGGCATAATGTATCACGGACATTGCGGTGTGTGTCATAATGTGTCACAGACATTGTATGTGCTATAATGTATCAGGGGCATTGCAGTGTGTAGCATAATGTATAACGGGCATTGCGATTCCTGTCATAATGTGTCACAGGCATTACGGTGTGTGGCATAATGTGTCACAGACATTACGGTGTGTGGCATAATGTGTCGGGGGCATTACAGTGTGTGCATATTGTGTCGTGCATTATTGTGTGCGGCATAATGTCTAAGGGCCATTGCAGTATGTGGCATAATGTATACTGGGCATTACTATAAGGAGGAAAAATGACAAATAATGTAAGGGGCATGAATCAGGATTATTTTTCTTTCCTGTGGTGGCCAACGTATGGGCGTGCAGGTTGCAAAACTGGGGTATAAGGTAGTCTTTTCCTGCAATGCCACGCCCCTTTATGCGAAACCACGCCCACTCCAACAAAACCACGCCCCTTTTTTGACGCGCGCACCTTAGGCGCGCGCATATTTATCCCTTTCTTGCTCCCAATTATGGAGCATGAAGGGGGGGGGGGCGCCGAAGAATTTTTTGGCTTGGGGGAGAAAAATTTCTAGTTACGCCACTGGATTGGACATATCCAGTGTGATGCGGCTGTAGATGATTTTTGCTGTTTCTAACTTCTACATCAATGAATAAGTTTCAAAATAGAATGCATCAAGAGAACGGTGTTGGTAGTATAAAACTACCTACAGCACCTGGTATTCCCAGGTGGTCTCACATCCAAGAACAAACCAGGCCTAAGATCAGGTGATATTGGGCATATACAGTGTGGTGTGGCTGTAGATGAGCTTAGTGGTTTCTGTTAGAGTTCTTCTACTTCTAACTACTCGTACATAAATGAATAAGCGGACGATTTATTAAACCTGGTGAAATGATAATTTGCATGGTGATAAAGTACCAGCCAATCAGCTCCTAATTGCCATGTCACAGGCTGGGTTTGAAAAATGACAGTTAGGAGCTGACTGGCTGGTACTTTATCACCTTGCACTTTATCAGTTCACCAGGCTTAATAGATCTGCCCCAATGTTTCAAAATGGAATGCATCAAGAGAACGGTGTTGGTATTGTAAAAATACACACAGCTCCTGGTATTTCCTGGTGGTCTCCCATCCAAGTACTAAAACCAGGACCAACACTGCTCAGCTTCCATGATCAGGAGAGATTGGGCAAATCCAGTGTGCTGTGGCTGTAGATGAGCTCGTGGTTTCTGTTAGAGCTCTTCTACTTCTAACTTCTGGTACATAAAAGAATATGTGTAAATATTAAATGTACAGTACCAAGAAAAGGGTGTTGGTAGTTTACCTAAAGAATCTGATAATACATGGATGGGAGACTGCTTGGTAGTAACAAAGTCCAATACTGCTTTGCTTCAAAGATCAAATGAGATTGGGCATATCCAGTGTGGTGTGGCTTTAGATAAGCTTTGTGGTTTCTGTTAGAGCTCTTCTACTTCTAACTACTGGTACATTAATGAATATGTATAAGGTTGTAGTTTATCCAATATCCCTTTACTACCTTACCTCCCCCTCCCCCTCCCCTCCCCTCCCCTCCCCTCCTTATAGCTTCCTTTGTTCTCTCCTCCTCGTGTGTGCGTTATTTGTTTTCTCATACGTCCTAGAGGATGCTGGGATCACATTAAGAACCATGGGGTATAGACGGGATCCGCAGGAGACATGGGCACTTTAAGACTTTCAAAGGGTGTGAACTGTCTCCTCCCTCTATGCCCCTCCTCCAGACTCCAGTTTTAGAATTGTGCCCAGTGAGACTGGATGCACTACAGGGGAGCTCTACTGAGTTTCTCTGAAAAGACTTATGTTAGTTTTTCTTATTTTCAGGGAGGCTGCTGGCAACAGTCTCCCTGCTCCGTGGAACTTAGGGGAGAGAAGTATGACCAACTTCTAGTGAGTTCAATGGCTCTGCTTCTGGCTGACAGGACACCATTAGCTCCTGAGGGTGCTGATCGCTGGGTACGCCTAGATGCCCACTCCCGTAGCCTGCCATCACCCCCTTACAGAGCCAGAAGTCAGAAGACAGGCGAGTAGCAGAAGAACAGAAGACTTCTTCTCCAGTGACGGCATTCTGAGGTACCACGCAGCGAGCGGAATGCTGTGCGCCATGCTTCCACACAAACACAGGCACTGCAGGGTGCAGGGCATGTGGGTGGGTGGGGGGGGGGGGCACCGTGGGCAGCATAAATTCCTCACAAAAGGCTGGCAAAAGTGGACATTAGTGCCTGGGCACTGTCCTTACCCCGCCAGCGTAATTAATTATTTGTTTCTGAGCGGGACAGAAGCGTGCCATTACAGCGGCGGGGCTTCTTCCTCACCTCACCAGCACATCTATAGAGCGTTACAAGTCTATCACTATAGAGTTTATTATTTCCCAGACTGTGTACTTTTGGCGCTGGGTTGTGAGCTGAAAAATCCTCTCTGTCCCTCTGACAGATTTACTGTAGGTCTATCCCCCATAAGCCGATGTGTCTGTGGGTACTTGGTACATGTGTGTCAACATGTCGGTGGCTGAATGTTTTTCCCAAGAGGAAACTATATTAGGAATGCAGACATATGATGGTGGCCCTGTTGGCACCACCAATAACTGACTGGGTGAAAGTTTCAATAATATCAGAGTGAGGTTGGATAAATCTGTGTCCCAGACACAGACGTAGAGAATAGATGTGATGTTCATGGCTATGCTTCTTTTCCCTCAGGCCCGCAAAAATGTTACTACACACTGATACTGACTCGGATACTGATTCCTATGTCGACCATAATATTTCCTGATTAGATCCAATATTGGCAAGGAGCATTCAGTACATGATTGTGGATATTAAGGACATATTAACATCACTGAGGATCCTGCTGTTCCTGACAAAGGGGTCTATATGTATGTATATATAGATATATAATGAAAGCTGATGTAACGTTCCTCCATCTCTGTTTGAGAAAGTCTGATCCAGCTCGACAAGATGGTATCAAATCCCCAAAAGGTTTCCGATTGTTTATTCATTTCCTGCTGCGGACAGAATAAAGTGGGAGTCACCCCCTGTTCTGCACGGGGCCCTGTCACAAATCCAGCGGATCATATGCAGGAAGCTACATTATTTCTAGTTATGTAACCACGGGTACATTACTTAGACCTGCCATTACATGCGCATGGGTGAGTAGTAGTATTCAAGAATTGGTCGAATACCTTGTCTTCCGATATAGATATCTTGGAGAGATGGGATACTCCTTACGTTGGATCATATCAAGGACACTGCAGCATACTTACGACTGCAAGGGATATAGGACTCTTGAGTTCACGGGCCAATTTCATGGCAGTCTCGGATAGGAGGGCATTGTGGATTCACCAAGGGAATGCTGATGCTGACTCCAAGAAGAAAGGGAGTCTCTTCCCTATGAAGGTGAAGCCTTGTTTGGCAACGGCCTAGTTAATTTGATCTCGGCAGCTCCCGCAGGTAAGTCAACCTTCTTGCCCTATGTTCCCTCTCAACGGATGAAGACGCATCATTGTCTAACGCAGTCATTTTGTCCCAATAGATATGCAAGAAGTTAAGATTCCCCTTTCTTTGCAGGTAGAGGAAGGAGAAGAGGGAAGAGGTCTGTAGCCTCTTCAAGATCGCAGGAGCAGAGATCGTCCTCTGCTTCTGCCAAATCCACTGCTTGACGCTGGGGCTCTCTTGCAGGAGCCCACACCAGTGGGGGCACGTCTAAAACACATCAGTCAGTTCTGGATTAATTTGGACCTGGACTCGTGGGTTTTACAAATAGTGTCACAAGGGTACAAACTGGGGTTTCAAGACGTTCCCCCTCACCGATTGTTCAAATCGGCCTTAGTCAGCAGGGAGAAGGTTTTTATTCAAGCCTCTTCGTGCTCCCGAAGCCGGACGGCTCAGTCAGACCAATCTTAAATCTGAAATCCCTCAATTTCTACCTAAAGAAATTCAATTTCAAGATGGAATCTCTCAGGGTAGGGATCTCCAGTCCGGAGGAAGGAGATTTCATGGTTTTGGTAGACATAAGGATGCCTAATTACATGTTCCCGTTTAGCCACTGCATCAAGCTACCTGAGGTTTGCAATTCAGGATTGTCATTACCAATTTCAGACATTGCCGTTTGGTCTGTCCACGGCTCCGAGGATTTTCACCAGGGTGATGGTGGAAATGATGGTTCTCCTTCGCAAGCAAGGAGTCACAATTATGCCGTACTTGGATGATCTCCTGATAAAGGCGAGATCCAGGGACCAGTTGGTGCAAAACATCTACTCTCCCTGACAGTTCTTCAACAACATGGTTGGCTCCTAAACTTGCCAAAATCGCAGTTGGTCCCAATGACGCGGTTGTTGTTTCTGGGAGTCATACTGGACACAGAAGAGGCTTTCTTCCAGTGGAAAGGCTATGGAGTTCCAGAGTCTGGTCAAACAAATTCTGAAACAAGCAAGAGTGTTAATCCATCAATGCATTCTGTTGCTGGGGAAGATGGTTGCGGCCTACGAGGCCATTCAGTTTGGCAGGTTCCATGCCAGAGTGTTCCAGTGGGACCTGTTGGACAAGTGGTCCGGATCCCACCTACACATGCACCGGAGGATAATCCTGTCTTCCAAGACCAGAATCTTACTCCATTGGTGGCTGCACAGTTCTCACCTCCTAGAGGGGCGATGGTTCGGGATCCAGGACTGGATCCTAGGGACCATGGATGCAACCCTCCGAGGCTGGGGAGCAGTCACACAGGGGGAAAACATCCAAGGAAGATGGTCAAGTCAGGAAAGTTTTCTCCACATAAATGTTCTGGAGTTAAGGGCCATTTAATAACTGCAGACACAGTACGCACTGGGACGGGTGCCCAGCATCCTCTACGGACTAAGAGAAAAGGATTTACCGGTAGGTATTAAAATCCTATTTTCTCTAACGTCCTAGAGGATGCTGGGGACTCCGTAAGGACCATGGGGATAGATAGGCTCCGCAGGAGACATGGGTACTTTAAGAAAGACTTTAGTTCTGGGTGTGCACTGGCTCCTCCCTCTATGCCCCTCCTCCAGACCTCAGTTTGATACTGTGCCCAGTGGAGACTGGGTGCTTTTCAGGAGCTCTCCTGAGCTTTCTGACAGAAAGTATTTTGTTAGGTTTTTAATTTTCAGGGAGCACTGCTGGCAACAGACTCCCTCATCGAGGGACTGAGGGGAGAGAAGCAGCCCTACTCTCTGAGTTGCAAGGTCCTGCTTCTTAGGCTACTGGACACCATTAGCTCCAGAGGGATTGGTACGCAGGATCTCACCCTCGCCGTCCGTCCCAGAGCCGCGCCTCCGTCCCCCTTGCAGAGCCGGAAGATAGAAGCCGGGTGAGTATGAGAAGAAAAGAAGACTTCAGAGGCGGCAGAAGACTTCATGATCTTCACTGAAGTAACGCACAGCACTGCAGCTGTGCGCCATTGCTCCCATACACCTCACACACTCCGGTCACTGTAAGGGTGCAGGGCGCAGGGGGGGGGGGGGGCACCCTGGGCAGCAATATAAACCTCTTTTTGGCAAAAATATAACACATATACAGCGGGGCACTGTATATATGTATGAGCCCCCGCCAATTTTACAGTTTAAGCGGGACAGAAGCCTGCCGCCGAGGGTGCGGGGCTTCTCCCTCAGCACTCACCAGCGCCATTTTTTCTTCACAGCACCGCTGAGAGGAAGCTCCCCGGACTCTCTCCTGCTTATACCACGGTAGACAAGAGAGTTGAAAAGAGGGGGGGGGCACATAATTTGGCGCAAATTACATGCTGCAGTACTACTGGGCAAACATTAAGTTACTGTGTATTCCTGGGTTATATAGCGCTGGGGTGTGTGCTGGCATACTCTCTCTCTGTCTCTCCAAAGGGCCTTGTGGGGAAACTGTCTTCAGAAAAAGCATTCCCTGTGTGTGTGGTGTGTCGGTACACGTGTGTCGACATGTCTGAGGAAGAAGGCTATATTAGAGAGGAGCAGGAGCAAATGAATGTGGTGTCTCCGCCGACAGCTGATTGGATGGATATGTGGAATTTTTTAAATGCTAGTGTAAACTCATTGCACAAAAGATTAGACAAGGCTGAAGCTTTGGGACAGTCAGGGTCTCAACCCATGCCTGATCCTATGTTGCAGGGACTGTCAGGGTCTCATAAGCGCCCACTATCCCAGATTGTTGACACAGATACAGACACGGATTCTGACTCCAGTGTCGATTACGATGATGCAAAGTTACAGCCAAAATTGGCAAAATCCATTCGATATATGATTATGGCAATAAAAGATGTTTTGCACATCACAGAGGAACCCCCTGTCCCTGACAAGAGGGTACATATGTACAAGGTGAAAAAGCCTGAGGTAACCTTTGAGGGGGTCACACGAGCTGAACGAGTTATGTGAAAAAGCTTGGGAATCTCCAGATAAAAGACTGCAGATTTCCAAAAGGATTCTTATGGCGTATCCTTTCCCATCAATGGATAGGTTACGATGGGAATCCTCCCCTAGGGTGGACAAAGCATTAACACGCTTATCCAAGAAGGTAGCCCTCCCGTCCCAGTATACGGCTACCCTCAAAGAGTCTGCTGACCGCAAACAGGAGATTACCCTGAAGTCCATTTATACACATTCAGGTACCTTACTCAGACCGGCAATTGCGTCGGCCTGGGTGTGTAGTGCTGTAGCGGCATGGACGGATACCTTATCTGAGGGGATGGATACCCTAGATAAGGATACTATTTTATTGACCCTGGGGCACATAAGAGATGCTGTCCTATATATGTGTGTATGCAAACTACAGGTGGTGCTGCAGGGCTCACACCCTTTTACTTGTCTTGTAGAGCAACTCTGGAGCTGTTTCTGGGTCCACCTGCTGCAAGAAATCAGCTTGAATGCTTCAGGGGCTGGGGCATGGCCAACATGAGCCCACACTGATGGGGGGTGGGGGTGTATAAAGCGATTTAGGGGTCATCCAAGCGCAACCCCACAAAGGCCGCCATGCCCTGCGTGACCCTTTTCTCTTTTCATATGCAGACGAGGGTTGCAGCCAACTATGCCCACTGCTTGGATGACATCACTATATGCAAATCCATCTGCTGCAGGCCTTCCCCCAGGAATGCTTGCAGTAGTTGTTGCATTTGGTTTGTTGTTTGGGGGTGCTTCAGTATTAGGCAGCCTTCTGCCCTCCCACATTCGTCTGAAAATGTGTTCTCCCTGCAGTTGTTGTTCCCAGATGAGAGTTCCCTTGTGCTTCCTCAGTTGAATCTCCTTAACTTGACAGGGGTGTGCCCGAGCAGCCGCCCTCCACAGCCCTATCCCAACACATACTTATCTTGCATATGAGATCTCTTGATCATGAAGATAGTTCTCACAGGGTGAGGTTCATCCATTACATTTTAAAGTAGGAAGGTACAAATTACATATTCAAATTACATATATGTGCTGGATTCAAATGTTTTCCCCCCTTCCTTTCTCAATTGTGCCCATCAGCAGCTATTCTAATGTTGCTGCCAATGGGTGTGACGCATTCATTTCTTCTGTGGGGTACACTGGACTCCACAAGGATTCACATTGTATATGTACACCAGAGTAGGATCTTGATCTGAGGCACCAACAGGCTCAAAGCTTTTGACTGTTCCCAAGATGCTCAGCGCCCCCTCCTCTATAACCTCGCTTCCATGAACAGGGAGCTCAGTTTGTAGTTGGTGCCTTCAGTAGCAGGCCACTTAACAGGGGGCTGCCTCAGGCAGCCTAATCTTAGCTATTAATTTTGGCAAGAAAAGAAGAACTTTTTTTATAAGAATCTACAAGGGCTGCAGCAGGCTAGGTCTAATAGACCTCTTTACTGCAGCTCCATCACTCCCAGTGGCGCAGTATACTCCCGTGCCCCGGTTGCTGGGTCACTGCAGCGGAGGCTCCGGTTTCTTCCTAAGGTCAGTCACACACACACCGCCCTCCGGGATCACGAGGCCGCTGATGGGGGCGGGCCGTGTGCGCACTGGCGTGGACACTGATTACTGGGCAGCCGCTCCACTAGCCACCAGGGACAGTTAAGGAGCACAGCTCTGGGGTTTTTTCTCCTATATTAACCCCATTTTGTACTACCCGCAGTGCATTGTGATAGGTAATGGGGCCTGATTCAGGTTGGATCGCAATCCAACTGCAAAAACTGCTAAGAGCATACGCATCCGCCTGCATTTTCTGCGGCACCCCGCAGATAATGCGATCACCTCTGCCTGTGAATCGGTGAAGGGGGGGGGGGTAGGGGGGTCAACAACACTCCATTTCCAAGTCGGAGATGGAGCGGTGCGGGGGCACGGTTTCAAAATGGGGTCAGCAACGGAGAAACAGGAGGCGTGGTCAGAGCAGCTGCATGACATCACATGGGCCGGACTCTGCCAGTGGAGCCCCAGCGTCATGAGGTAGATTTTGTAGAGGCCGGGGAGGACTTCTGTTCCTGGGAACTAGCTGTGTTGTGCAGCTTTATTCCTCTGCACCTACCTCTGGCAAGAAAGGACGCACCTCGCACTTTCTTGTTTCTTTGTGACCGAAAGGACTGCATTTGATAATGCGGAGCTTTCTTATGCTGTGAGGGAACATAAGGTAAAAAATTTGATTTTCCAACTGTAGCTGTGCGTGTTAATGCTTTGTCCATCCTACGGGAGGATTTCCATCGTAACCTATCCGTTGATGGAAAAGGATACGCCATAAGAATCCTTTTGGAAATCTGCAGTCTTTTATCTGGAGATTCCCAAGCTTTTTCACATAACTCGTTCAGCTCGTGTGACCCCCTCAAAGGTTACCTCAGGCTTCTTTCCCTTGTACATATGTACCCTCTTGTCAGGGACAGGGGGTTCCTCTGTGATGTGCAAAACATCTTTTATTGCCATAATCATATATCGAATGGATTTTGCCAATTTTGGCTGTAACTTTGCATCATCGTAATCGACACTGGAGTCAGAATCCGTGTCGGTATCTGTGTCAACAATCTGGGATAGTGGGCGCTTATGAGACCCGGACAGTCCCTGCAACATAGGATCAGGCATGGGTTGAGTCCCTGACTGTCCCAAAGCTTCAGCCTTGTCTAATCTTTTGTACAATGAGTTTACACTAGCATTTAAAACATTCCACATATCCATCCAATCAGGTGTCAGCGGAGACACCACATTCATTTGCTCCCGCTCCTCTCTAATATAGCCTTCTTCCTCAGACATGTCGACACACGTGTACCGACACACCACACACACAGGGAATACTTTTTCTGAAGACAGTTTCCCCACAAGGCCCTTTGGAGAGACAGAGAGAGAGTATGCCAGCGCACTCCCCAGCGCTATATAACCCAGGAATAACACAGTAACTTAATGTTTGTCCAGTAGCGCTGCTGTATGTAATTTGGGCCGAATTATGTGCCCCCCCTCTCTTTTCAACCCTCTTCTCTACCGTGGTATAAGCAGGGGAGAGTCCGGGGAGCTTCCTCTCAGCGGTGCTGTGGAGAAAAAATGGCGCTGGTGAGTGCTGAGGGAGAAGCCCCGCCCCCTCGGCGGCGGGCTTCTGTCCCGCTTAAACTGTAAAATTGGTGGGGGCTCATACATATATACAGTGCCCAGCTGTATATATGTTATATTTTTGCCAAAAAGAGGTATATATTGCTGCCCAGGGCGCCCCCCCTGCGCCCTGCACCTTTACAGTGACCGGAGTATGTGAGGTGTATGGGAGCAATGGCGCACAGCTGCAGTGCTGTGCGCTACCTCAGTGAAGATCATGAACTCTGTGGAGCCCGTCTATCCCCATGGTCCTTACGGAGTCCCAAGCATCCTCTAGGACGTTAGAGAAACTAGGATTTTAATACCTACCGGTAAATCCTTTTCTCTTAGTCTGTTGAGGATGCTGGGCACCCGTCCCAGTGTGTACTGTGTCTGCAGTTATTAAATGGCCCTTAACTCCAGAACATTTATGTGGAGACAACTTTCCTGACTTGACCATCTTCCTTGGACGTTTTCCCCAGCCTCGGAGGGTTGCATCTGTGGTCCCTAGGATCCAGTCCTGGATCCCGAACCATCGCCCCTCTAGGAGGTGAGAACTGTGCAGCCACCAATGGAGTGAGATTCTGGTCTTGGAAGACAGGATTATCCTCCGGTGCATGTGTAGGTGGGATCCGGACCAATTGTCCAACAGGTCCCACTGGAACACTCTGGCATGGAACCTGCCAAACTGAATGGCCTCGTAGGCCACAACCATCTTCCCCAGCAACTGAATGCATTGATGGATTAACACTCTTGCTGGTTTCAGAATTTGTTTGACCAGACTCTGGATCTCCATAGCCTTTCCACTGGAAGAAAACCTCTTCTGTGTCCAGTATGTGTTATGATTCCAGCACTCTGGTCAGAGAAGATCTTATGGCAAGGACCGGAGCACTGGAACGGAATGCTGGGGAAGGGAGCAGGACAGGAAAATAGCCCCTGGCGCCCTAACTCTGTTGTCTCACCCGTGTTGTCAGAAATCCCCTGCGAGACTATGGTTTCTTGAGCCCTTGGCAGCTGCGTTTGAAGGGCGGATTATGTCTGCCCAACTTCGATGCCCCCCGGTCTTAATGAGAGACAAAGGGAAACCCGAGACAGGGTGATAACAAGAGGCCCTCTAACTAAACAACCAGGCCAGGGGCTAAGCAAACTCAAAACTATAATATGTGCGGAGAAACCGCCAGGAAAAAGGACAACCAAAATATCCACTTGTCCAATTCTCCTACCCGGCACCGCCGAGTACCAGAGAGGACTTGTGGAAGCGGAACCCTCCACAAATGCTCCAAACACAAAATATAAAAGGTAAAGCGGCTGAGCCGCACCACACGGCAGAGCCGCAACTCACGAACACCACTGGATATAAAACGGTGATCAGTCAGGACTCCAGGGAACCAAACGACCTCTTGGGATGAGATGACAACTCCCGAATACCGGACTTCTGCGGACTGGAATGACCGGATACAGCAGGACTGGAAACAGACTCTCAGCAAACAAAGGCAGCATGCAGGAAGCTATTACCGGCATCTGTGAGAAGCCCTGGGAGTGTATTTAACAAGGAGTCCTCCAATCAGCTGCTAAAGGCTGATTAGAATAAATGCCGTGCAGCTGCCTTGCTGCACGGCCAGAGAGCAGGTGAATATCTTAATTTCCTAAAGCCTAGCAACGGGGAACGCGGTCCACCAGTGGCGTCCCCGTTGCTAGGGTCCGTGCGGCTCAGCGCGCCCGGCGTCTAGCGTTGCTAGGGAGCCGGCGGCTGTACGTGCACGGCATCTCTAGTTGCTAGGCGCCGGGCCGCGCAGACCATCAAGCGGACCCCGGCGCCTAACAGTACCCCCCCTTGAGGAGGGGTCAAGGAACCCCTAAAGCCAGGTTTCTGAGGAAATTCCCGAAAAAATGCCCTCTTGAGCCTCGGGGCATGAAGATCCTTATCCAGGACCCAAGACCTTTCCTCCGGACCATAGCCTTTCCAGTGAACCAGAAAATACAGCCGATCCCGGGACAATTTGGAATCGAGAACCTTCTCTATGAAGAACTCCTGTTGTCCCTGTACATCCACTGGAGATCTACCCTGAGAGATCTTCCGAGGAAATCTACTGGAAGAAACGTATTGTTTCAACAGGGAACAATGAAACGTATTTCCAATCCTGAGAGATCTTGGTAAACGTAACCGAAAGGCAACTGGGTTGACTCTTTTAATAATAAGAAATGGCCCAATAAATTTGGGTCCCAGTCTAGCTGAGGATTGTCGAAGCCTGATGTTGCGAGTCGACAACCACACCCTATCTCCCACCTTAAAAGTGCAAGGATGTCGGAGCCTGTCAGAAAATTTCTTCTCTCGAAAGGCCGCTTTTCTGAGAGCAAGGTGCACCTTTTTCCAAATGGCTCTGAGATGGGAGGTTAAGGTAAGCGAGGAGACTGAGGAATGATGAAAAAAAGAATTAGCTCTGGGGTGAAAACCAAAAACTGAAAAGAATGGAGACTCTTTAGTGGAGGAATGACAAGAATTATTGTAAGCAAATTCAGCCAACGGAAGAAACTCGGACCAATCATTCTGGAGTTTGGCTGAATACAAGCGCAAATATTGTTTCAATGATTGGTTAACTCGTTCGGTTTGCCCGTTGGATTGTGGGTGGTAACCGGATGTTAACGACAATTTCATCTTCAATGAGGCACAAAAACATTTCCAGAATTGTGCGATGAATTGTGGACCCCGATCAGAAACAATATCAGTAGGTAACCCATGAAGCCTGAATACATGGCGGAGAAACAAAACTGCCAACCCTTGGGCAGAAGGCAATCGAGGAAGAGCAATAAAATGAGCCATTTTACTAAAACGGTCCACTACCACCCATATGACTCGGAATCCGGCTGAAAGGGGAAGGTCAACCACAAAATCCATGGAAATATGAGACCACGGCCTGAGAGGAACATTTAAGGGCATAAGTTGCCCGATGGGCAAGGAACGGGGAACCTTATGCTGTGCACAAACCTGACATGAATAAACAAATTCCTTGACGTCTTTAGAAAGACCAGGCCACCATACTGAGCGAGAGACTAACTCCAATGTCTTAGAGACTCCTGGATGCCCTGAAACTTTGTTATCATGGAATTCCGTTAAAACAGTAACTCTCAAAAACTCAGGGACGTAAAGACGACCAGCAGGAGTAATTCTAGGAGCTTGGTGTTGAAGCTGTTTTAACTGGGTAAATAAATCTTGTGTGAGGCCCGCCCAGATGACCGAAGATGGAAGTATGGGGGTAACAGGATTGTTATTGTGAACCGGAAGAAAGCTATGTGACAGGGCATCAGCCTTAGTATTCTTGGAACCAGGCCTGAAAGTGATTATAAATTTGAAACGCGTAAAAAATAATGCCCAACGTGCCTGCCGGGCATTAAGCCGCTTAGCCGATTCAATCTATTGCAGGTTCTTATGGTCAGTCAATACCGAAATAGTATGTTTTGCTCCCTCCAGCCAATGCCTCCACTCCTCGAAAGCCCATTTTACCGCCAGTAACTCCCGATTACCAACGTCATAGTTGGATTCAGCGGAGGAGAATTTCCTGGACATAAAGGCACAAGGATGTAACTCCAGAGACTCCGGATCCTTTTGAGAAAGGATAGCCCCCACTCCAACCTCCGAGGCATCAACCTCCACCACAAAGGGCAATTCCGGATTAGGATGTCTGAGGACTGGAGCCGAGACAAAGGCTTGTTTCAAGGCCCGGAAGGACAACTCAGCTTCACGCGACCAGTTGGTAGGATCCGCTCCTTCTTTGTCAGAGCTACAATGGGAGCAACCAGGTCAGAAAAAGAATGAATGAACCTCCTATAATAATTCGCAAACCCTAAAAAACGCTTAATTGCTTTTAAATTGGTGGGTTGCGCCCAACTAAGGATGGCCTGGAGTTTCTTTGGTTCCATGGAAAATCCCTGAGGGGAAATTATGTACCCTAAAAAAGATACTTCCGTGACATGAAACTCACACTTCTCCAGCTTGGCATATAAATGATTCTCACATAACTTTTGAAGAACCAGACGCACCTGGGTAACATGTTGTTCCATTGATTTAGAAAAAATCAGGATGTCGTCTAAGTAAACGACCACGAATTTCCCTAGGAAGTCACGGAGCACATCGTTAATGAGGTCTTGAAAAACTGCCGGAGCATTGGACAGGCCGAACGGCATCACCAGGTATTCGTAGTGACCCGACTGAGTACTGAAGGCCGTTTTCCACTCATCTCCAGATTTAATTCGGATGAGGTTGTACGCTCCTCTAAGGTCAATTTTAGAAAAAATCACAGCAGAACGTAACTGATCAAAGAGTACAGAAATCAACGGCAAAGGATAGGTGTTTTTAACTGAGATCTTATTCAGGGCTCTAAAATCAATGCAAGGTCTAAGCGAGCCATCCTTTTTCTCCACAAAGAAGAAGCCTGCACTTAAAGGAGATTTTGATGGTCTAATAAATCCTTTCTCAAGGCTCTCCTTTACATAATCATTCATAGCCGCAGTTTCTGGCCCGGATAATGCATATAATCTTCCCTTTGGCAATGCGGCACCAGAAATTAACTCAATAGCACAATCATAAGGCCGATGGGGAGGCAGAATGTCCGCATTGCCTTTGGAGAAAACATCAGCAAACTCCTGGTATTCCACCGGAATGAGTTCTGGAATGATAGCTGCTACTCTGACTGGAAACGTGATACATTCCTTATCACAAAAAGTACCCCAATGTGAAATCTCCCCCGACCGCCAATCAATGGTGGGATTATGAAAGGCCAGCCAAGGGTGACCCAGAACAACTGGAACTGCTGGGCAATGTGTAAGAAAGAACTCGATTTTCTCGGAATGTAGAGCTCCTACTGTAAGTAGTACAGGGGGTGTACGGAGAGAAATAATCCCATTAGACAGCGGACTCCCATCTAAGCCATGCATGGTGACACACCTACCCAAATCTAACTGAGGAATGCCTAAGGCCTTAGCCCAAGTTAAATCCATAAAGTTTCCTGCAGCTCCACTGTCAACAAAAGCCGACACCAAAGAACTGAGGCTGCCAAAGGAAACTTTAACTGGGACTAAAAGGGAGTTATTCGAGGAGATAAGCTGCAGACCTAGGTGAACCCCCTCACAATTCACCTGGTCAAAGCGTTTCCCGACTTGTTCGGACAATTACGAGCAAAATGTCCCTTACCCCCACAGTACAGACAAAGACCAGAATTTTGCCTTCTGGCTCTTTCTTCAGGAGACAGCCGGGAGAGACCCATCTGCATGGTCTCCTCTACGTCTTCAGGAATGGAATATACACACGGACTTGACCTTACAGGTGCTCCTTTTTCAGCCCTCCGCTCTCTGAGACGACGATCAATCTTAATAGAAAGCTCCATGAGTTTATCGAGAGTCTCAGGAGCGGGGTACTGAAGGAGACTGTCTTTTATAGACTCTGATAAGCCGAGGCGAAACTGACTGCGCAGGGCTGGGTCATTCCAGCCACAGTCGTTCGACCAACGGCGAAACTCCGTACAATAAACCTCTGCAGGATTTCTACCCTGTCTGAGAGCGCGCAACTGACTTTCAGCGGACGCCTCTCTATCAGGGTCATCATACAAGAGCCCTAAAGACTCAAAAAAAGCGTCAATTGACAACAATGCCGGATCCTCTGCTCTTAAACCAAATGCCCAGGTCTGAGGATCCCCCTGGAGCAAAGAAATAATAAACCCGACCCGCTGAGATTCAGTACCCGAGGAAGTCGGTCTTAAACGAAAATAAAGTTTACAGGATTCTTTAAAATTAAAAAAACTCTTTTCTATCACCAGAAAAACGGTCAGGCAAATGCATCTTTGGTTCAGGGACTACCCTTGGGGAAGCTCGCAAAAGATCTTCCTGCGACTTCACCCGAAGAGAAAGATCCTGAACCATCTGAGTAAGTTCTTGAATCTGGCTGACTAAGAGCTGACCAGGATTTGGCCCTAAACCTGTTGGATTCATGAGGCAGATAAACTCTCACAAAACTGAATGAGAAAAAATTAAACCCCGTTTAATTTTAAGTTTTGGTATGGCCGGTAATAATGTTATGATTCCAGCACTCTGGTCAGAGAAGATCTTATGGCAAGGACTGGAGCACTGGAATGGAATGCTGGGGAAGGGAGCAGGACAGGAAAATAGCCCCCGGCGCCCTAACTCTGTTGTCTCACCCGTGTTGTCAGAAATCCCCTGCGAGACTATGGTTTCTTGAGCCCTTGGCAGCCGCGTTTGAAGGGCGGATTATGTCTGCCCAACTTCGATGCCCCCCGGTCTTAATGAGAGACAAAGGGAAACCTGAGACAGGGTGATAACAAGAGGCCCTCTAACTAAACAACCAGGCCAGGGGCTAAGCAAACTCAAAACTATAATATGTGCGGAGAAACCGCCAGGAAAAAGGACAACCAAAATATCCACTTGTCCAATTCTCCTACCCGGCACCGCCAAGTACCAGAGAGGACTTGTGGAAGCGGAACCCTCCGCAAATGCTCCAAACACAAAATATAAAAGGTAAAGCGGCTGAGCCGCAACACACGGCAGAGCCGCAACTCACGAACACCACTGGATATAAAACGGTGATCAGTCAGGACTCCAGGGAACCAAACGACCTCTTGGGATGAGATGATAACTCCCGAATACCGGACTTCTGCGGACTGGAATGACCGGATACAGCAGGACTGGAAACAGACTCTCAGCAAACAAAGGCAGCATGCAGGAAGCTATTACCGGCGTCTGTGAGAAGCCCTGGGAGTGTATTTAACAAGGAGTCCTCCAATCAGCTGCTAAAGGCTGATTAGAATAAATGCCGTGCAGCTGCCTTGCTGCACGGCCAGAGAGCAGGTGAATATCTTAATTTCCTAAAGCCTAGCAACGGGGAACGCGGTCCGCCAGTGGCGTCCCCGTTGCTAGGGTCCGTGCGGCTCAGCGCGCCCGGCGTCTAGCGTTGCTAGGGAGCCGGCGGCTGTACGTGCACGGCGTCTCTAGTTGCTAGGCGCCGGGCCGCGCAGACCATCAAGCGGACCCCGGCGCCTAACAGTATGACTCCCAAAAACAACAACCGCGTCATTGGGACCAACTGCGATTTTGGCAAGTTTAGGAGCCAACCATGTTGTTGAAGAACTGTCAGGGAGAGTGCAATGTTTTGCACCAACTGGTCCCTGGATCTCGCCTTTATCAGGAGATCATCCAAGTACGGGATAATTGTGACTCCTTGCTTGCGAAGGAGAACCATAATTTCCGCCATCACCCTGGTGAAAATCCTCGGAGCCGTGGACAGACCAAACGGCAATGTCTGAAATTGGTAATGACAATCCTGAATTGCAAACCTTAGGTAGCTTGAGGCAGTGGCTAAATGGGAACATGTAAGTAGGCATCCTTTATGTCTACCAAAACCATGAAATCTCCGTCCTCCGGACTGGAGATCACTGCCCTGAGAAATTCCATCTTGAAATTGAATTTCTTTAGGAAGAAATTGAGGGATTTCAGATTTAAGATTGGTCTGACTGAGCAGTCCGGCTTCGGGACCACGAAGAGGCTTGAATAAAAACCTTCTCCCTGCTGACTAAGGCCAATTTGAACAATCGGTGAGGGGGAACGTCTTGAAACCCCAGTTTGTACCCTTGGGACACTATTTGTAAAACCCACGAGTCCAGGTCCGAATGAATCCAGAACTGACTGAAGAGTTTTAGACGTGCCCCCACTGGTGTGGGCTCCTGCAAGAAAGCCCCAGTGTCATGCAGTGGATTTGGCAGAAGCAGAGGACAATCTCTGGTCCTGCGATCTTGAAGAGGCTACAGACCTCTTCCTTTTCCTTCCTTTACCTGCAAAGAAAGGGGAATCTAAACTTCTTGCATATCTATTGGGCAAAAATGACTGCGGTAGATAATGATGCGTCTTCATCCGTTGACAGGGAACATAGGGCAAGAAGCTTGACTTACCATTGAAATGAGGATGCATCTTGCTGCCTTTCCAATGAAGCAAGTTTAATTTAGTAATAGGTGAAAAACCATCCTTACAAAGGTGTTAATCAGAGACTTGGCTTTGTGGACACTTTTCAGAGAACAAATTTGTTAGCATAAAAATAAAGCCAGAAAATGAAGAGCTGTTTAATCACTCAATTGGATTTTTCTGCCAGCATATTTTTTTTCTCTGCAACCCACTGCTAAATTGTGCTTTCTAGCTGTTTTTATAAAATCACTGAATCAAATCTAACTCTGATTACATCAGAGAAGGCCAGGTACCCTACACCATAACAGGGGGTTTGAAATTTTGACTTGTCTACTTAAAGATCACCAAAATCTGATAACAAGGTCAATTAGGTCCCTGGGTGGGATTGAACCACCAACCTTATGGTTAATAGCCGTACATACTAACTGATTGCGCCACAGAGACACTTTGCAAAAGTCCATACTGACAAAGGCTAATAAGCATTCATCTAAAACGTTTCCTAGAAAAACTTTAAAAAGTCAATAATCTGGAGAGTTTTAGTAAGATGTTTCTTCCATCAACCAACGAAGAAACACATTGGTACTTTCCCATGATGAGTGAGTGCTTCAGGATCTCTTGCACTTACATGTGCAGCAGAGTACTGCAATGGAAGCATGCTGGGCCCATAACCCAGAGGTAGGCAGATTGAAACTATCCTCTGCTATATGCATTTTTTTTTGTTAATTAAAGTAATCCAAAACTGGGATTGATATTTTGTCTCTTTTATTTTTACTTAAAGTACAATAACTTTTACCATTTTAATTTGTTTTAATAGTATATTGACAGTATTGTTTTCTTTCAAAAATCCACTTCATTTTCTTTACCCTATTATTAAAATGGTAATTGACAAAAACAAACTACATTGTCACCAGAAGAGCAATACAAAATGTACAAGTGATATATTAAAATCATCTTTCCAGCTTGAATTTCAATGATGCATTGGGTCAACAATTTTGTGAGAAACGTCTTCACCCTTAAATAAAGATTTTCGTAATTCCTTATCTGTGTGCTAATTAGATATCACCTTGTTTTAACATTAAACAGACTTCCACATGAGAAAGCAGCAAGGATGCAGTGGCGTTAATGTTTCCTGGTGTCAACCTGTATTATTTCAGTAGACATTGAAATGAGGATACATCTTGCTGCCTTTCCAATGAAGCAAGTTTAATTTAGTAATAGGTGAAAAACCATCCCTACAAAGGTGTTAATCAGAGACTTGGCTTTGTGGACACTTTTCAGAGAACAAATTTGTTAGCATAAAAATAAAGCCAGAAAATGAAGAGCTGTTTAATCACGCAATTTGATTTTTTTGCCAGCATATTTCTTTTTCTCTGCAACCCACTGCTAAATTGTGCTTCCTAGATGTTTTTATAAAATCACTGAATCAAATCTAACTCTGATTACATCAGAGAAGGCCAGGTACCCTACACCATAACAGGGGGTATGAAATTTGACTTGTCTACTTAAAGATCACCAAAATCTGATAACAAGGTCAATTACGTCCCTGGGTGGGATTGAACCACCAACCTTTTGGTTAATTGCCGTACACACTAACTGATTGCGCCACAGAGACACTTTGCAAAAGTACATACTGACAAATGCTAATAAGCATTCATCTAAAACGTTTCCTAGAAAAACTTAAAAAAGTCAATAATCTGGAGAGTTTTTGTAAGATGTTTCTTCTATCAACCAACGAAGAAACACATTGGTACTTTCCCATGATGAGTGAGTGCTTCAGGATCTCTTGCACTTACATGTGCAGCAGAGTACAGCAATGGAAGCATGCTGGGCCCATAACCCAGAGGTAGGCAGATTGAAACTATCCTCTGCTATATGCATTTTTTTGTTTGTTAATTAAAGTAATCCAAAACTGGGATTGATATTTTGGCTCTTTTATTTTTACTTAAAGTACAATAACTTTTACCATTTTAATTTGTTTTAATAGTATATTGACAGTATTGTTTTCTTTCAAAAATCCACTTAATTTTCTTTACCCTATTATTAAAATGGTAATTGACAAAAACAAACTACATTGTCACCAGAAGAGCAATACAAAATGTACAAGTGATATATTAAAATCATCTTTCCAGCTTGAATTTCAATGATGCATCGGGGCAACGATTTTGTGAGAAACATCTTCACCCTTAAATAAAGATTTTCTTAATTCCTTACCTGTGTGCTAATTAGATATCACCTTGTTTTCACATTAAACAGACTTCCACATGAGAAAGCAGCAAGGATGCAGTGGCGTTAATGTTTCCTGGTGTCAACCTGTATTATTTCAGTAGACATTGAAATGAGGATGCATCTTGCTGCCTTTCCAATGAAGCAAGTTTAATTTAGTAATAGGTGAAAAACCATCCTTACAAAGGTGTTAATCAGAGACTTGGCTTTGTGGACACTTTTCAGAGAACAAATTTGTTAGCATAAAAATAAAGCCAGAAAATAAAGAGCTGTTTAATCACTCAATTGGATTTTTCTGCCAGCATATTTTTTTTCTCTGCAAACCACTGCTAAATTGTGCTTCCTAGCTGTTTTTATAAAATCACTGAATCAAATCTAACTCTGATTACATCAGAGAAGGCCAGGTACCCTACACCATAACAGGGGGTTTGAAATTTTGACTTGTCTACTTAAAGATCACCAAAATCTGATAACAAGGTCAATTACGTCCCTGGGTGGGATTGAACCACCAACCTTTTGGTTAATAGCCGTACATACTAACTGATTGCGCCACAGAGACACTTTGCAAAAGTACATACTGACAAAGGCTAATAAGCATTCATCTAAAACGTTTCCTAGAAAAACTTTAAAAAGTCAATAATCTGGAGAGTTTTTGTAAGATGTTTCTTCCATCAACCAACGAAGAAACACATTGGTACTTTCCCATGATGAGTGAGTGCTTCAGGATCTCTTGCACTTACATGTGCAGCAGAGTACAGCAATGGAAGCATGCTGGGCCCATAACCCAGAGGTAGGCAGATTGAAACTATCTTCTGCTATATGCATTTTTTTTTTGTTAATTAAAGTAATCCAAAACTGGGATTGATATTTTGGCTCTTTTATTTTTACTTAAAGTACAATAACTTTTACCATTTTAATTTGTTTTAATAGTATATTGACAGTATTGTTTTCTTTCAAAAATCCACTTCATTTTCTTTACCCTATTATTAAAATGGTAATTGACAAAAACAAACTACATTGTCATCAGAAGAGCAATACAAAATGTACAAGTGATATATTAAAATCATCTTTCCAGCTTGAATTTCAATGATGCATTGGGTCAACAAATTTGTGAGAAACATCTTCACCCTTAAATAAAGATTTTCTTAATTCCTTACCTGTGTGCTAATTAGATATCACCTTGTTTTCACATTAAACAGACTTCCACATGAGAAAGCAGCAAGGAAGCAGTGGCGTTAATGTTTCCTGGTGTCAACTTGTATTATTTCAGTAGACATTGAAATGAGGATGCATCTTGCTGCCTTTCCAATGAAGCAAGTTTAATTTAGTAATAGGTGAAAAACCATCCTTACAAAGGTGTTAATCAGAGACTTGGCTTTGTGGACACTTTTCAGAGAACAAATTTGTTAGCATAAAAATAAAGCCAGAAAATGAAGAGCTGTTTAATCACTCGATTGGATTTTTCTGCCAGCATATTTTTTTTTCTCTGCAACCCACTGCTAAATTGTGCTTCCTAGCTGTTTTTTTATAAAATAACTGAATCAAATCTAACTCTGATTACTTCAGAGAAGGCCATGTACCCTACACCATAAGAGGGGGTTTGAAATTTTGACTTGTCTACTTAAATATCACCTATAAGAATGTACAAGGGCTGCAGCAGGCTAGGTCTAATAGACATCTTTACTGCAGCTCCATCACTCCCAGCGGCGCAGTATACTCCCGTGCCCTGGTTGCTGGGTCACTGCAGCGGAGGCTCCGGTTTCTTCCTAAGGTCAGTCACACACACACCGCCCTCCGGGATCACGAGGCCGCTGATGAAAGGGAGGTAAGGGGCTTCTGTGCCCACACTATACCGTGATCCAGCATGGCTGTAGGGGGCGGGCCGTGTGCGCACTGGCGTGGACACTGATTACTGGGCAGCCGCTCCACTAGCCACCAGGGACAGTTAAGGAGCACAGCTCTGGGGGGTTTTCTCCTATATTAACCCCATTTTGTACTACCTGCAGTGCATTGTGATAGGTAATAGAGCCTGATTCAGGTTGGATTGCAATCACAATAAGCAATCCAACTGCAAAAATTGCTAAGAGCATACGCATGCGCCTGCATTTTCTGTGACTGTCAATCGGTGCGGGGGGGGGGGGTCAGCAACACTCCATTTCAAAGTCGGAGATGGAGCGGTGCGGGGGCAGGGCTTCAACGGAGAAACAGGAGGCGTGGTCAGAGCGGCTGCATGACATCACATGCAGCCGTTGCGATCACAAAAATGGTGGCGGCTTCCTGCGCACACGTACAGTCTGCACCAACAGGAGGCTAACTCATTTTTTATGATCACGCTGAACTGCACTGAGACTGCAATTTCAGCGTGGTAAAGAAGGGAGGCGGCATGCTGGGTGGCCATGCCCTGTGATGGGTGGCCCCAGCATGCGAACCAAAGGATTGCAAATTCTGTTACTTAGCAGAATTTGCAATCCTTACTGAATTAGGCCATTGATTACAAAATTGTAAACAATATTTGAAGTTTTTCTTCAGGGACTAACACAAAAGATGCTTGGGGCTACTAACACATGGGTAAGCCACGTAAAGCTTCCCATGGGTCAGTGGCATCACAACGGGGTTGCGGCACACACCCGAGTGTCACCCGCCAAGTGGGGTGACACCAAAGTGCCGGCTATTCTTCAGTGACAGAATATGGGTGTTTCACTGTGACATTACGTGCAACACCCAGTTTCTGTCACTGTGCAGGAGCCAGCACCACTCACACACTAGTCCCCGGGTACAGCCCCCAACCCCCGGGATACCCGCAGCAACAAAATGGTGATTCAGGCCACGCCCCTACCTATGAGACCATGCCTCCTTTTTACCATTGCGCTGCTTATCTGCGCGCACTGCATTACAATCTCCCTCGCCGCCTCTCTGGGTGTCACCAGTGATAGTGACACCTCTGCCATGCTTGTAGCAGCTGGTCCTAAGATCTACGCCTCCAGCCCTGAGTGTTTTCCCTTGTGACTTGTTGATCATCATAGCGAAGCAGATGCTTACAGAAAACTGCAGGGGTTTAGATTGAAAAGAAAAACATTGACGAACCCATCATTTCAGCGACAGGGTCTGCCACACGACTGACTGAAATGACTGGTTGGTTTGGGCCCCCACCAAAAAAGAATCAATCAATCTCTCCTTGCACAAACTGGCTCTACAGAGGCAAGATGTCCACCTCATCATCCTCCGATTCCTCACCCCTTTCACTGTGTACATCCCCCTCCTCACAGATTATTAATTTGTCCCCACTGGAATCCACCATCTCAGATCCCTGTGTACTTTCTGGAGGCAATTGCTGGTGAATGTCTCCACGGAGGAATTGATTATAATTAATTTTGATGATCATCATCTTCTCCACATTTTCTGGAAGTAACCTTGTACGCCGATTGCTGACAAGGTGAGCGGCCGCACTAAACACTCTTTCGGAGTACACACTGGAGGGAGGGCAACTTAGGTAGAATAAAGCCAGTTTGTGCAAGGGCCTCCAAATTGCCTCTTTTTCTCCACCATTCTTTCAAAGGTGACAGAATCATATGCAGTGACAGTAGACGACATGTCAGTAATCGTTGCCAGGTCCTTCAGTCTGGACCAGATGTTAGCACTCACTCCAGACTGCCCTGCATCACCGCCAGCGGGTGGGCTCGGAATTCTTAGCCTTTTCCTCGCACCCCCAGTTGCGGGAGAATGTGAAGGAGGAGCTGTTGACGGGTCACGTTCCGCTTGACTTGACAATTTTCTCACCAGCAGGTCTTTGAACCTCTGCAGACTTGTGTCTGCCGGAAAGAGAGATACAATGTAGGTTTTAAATCTAGGATCGAGCACGGCGGCCAAAATGTAGTGCTCTGATTTCAACAGATTGAATCCTGGTTAAGCAAATTAAGGGCTCCATCCACAAGTCCCACATGCCTAGTTGAATCGCTCTGTTTTAGCTCCTCCTTCAATGTCTCCAGCTTCTTCTGCAAAAGCCTGATGAGGGGAATGACCTGACTCAGGCTGGCAGTGTCTGAACTGACTTCACGTGTGGAAAGTTCAAAGGGTTGCAGAACCTTGCACAACGTTGAAATCATTCTCCACTGCGCTTGAGTCTGGTGCATTCCCCCTCCTTTGCCTATATCGTGGGCAGATGTATAGGCTTGAATGGCCTTTTGCTGCTCCTCCATCCTCTGAAGCATATAGAGGGTTGAATTCCACCTCGTTACCACCTCTTGCTTTAGATGATGGCAGGGCAGGTTCAGGAATGTTTGGTGGTGCTCCAGTCTTCGGCATGCGGTGGCTGAAGGCAGAAAGTGGCCCGCAATTCTTCGGGCCACCGACAGCATCTCTTGCACGCCCCTGTCGTTTTTTAAATAATTCTGCACCACCAAGTTCAATGTATGTGCAAAACATGGGACGTGCTGGAATTTGCCCAGATGTAATGCACGCACAATATTGGTGGCGTTGTCCGATGTCACAAATCCCCAGGAGAGTTCAATTGGGGTAAGCCATTCTGCGATGATGTTCCTCAGTTTCCGTAAGAGGTTGTCAGCTGTGTGCCTCTTATGGAAAGCGGTGATACAAAGCGTAGCCTGCCTAGGAACGAGTTGTCAATTGCGAGATGCTGCTACTGGTGCCGCCGCTGCTGTTCTTGCTGCGGGAGGCAATACATCTACCCAGTGGGCTGTCACAGTCATATAGTCCTGAGTCTGCCCTGCTCCACTTAACCACAGACAAGTGGACATTGGGTACAACTGCATTTTTTAGGACACTGGTGACTCTTTTTCTGAGGTCTGTGTACATTTTCGGTATCGCCTGCCTAGAGAAATGGAACCTAGAGGGTATTTGGTACCGTGGACACAGTACCTCAATCAAGTCTCTAGTTGCCTCTAAATTAACGATGGATACCGGAACCACGTTTTTCACCACCCAGACCTGAGTTATCCGCTTTGCAGCAGGATGACTGCTGTGATATTTCATCTTCCTCGCAAAGGACTGTTGGACAGTCAATTGCTTACTGGAAGAAGTACAAGTGGTCTTCCGACTTCCCCTCTGGGATGATGATCGACTCCCAGCAGCAACAACAGCAGCGCCAGCAGCAGTAGGCGTTACACTCAAGGATGCATCGGAGGAATCCCAGGCAGGAGAGGACTCGTCAGACTTGCCAGTGACATGGCCTGCAGGACTATTGGCTCTCCTGTCTAAGGAGGAAATTGACACTGAGGGAGTTGGTGGTGTGGTTTGCAGGAGCTTGGTTACAAGAGGAAGGGATTTAGTGGTTAGTGGACTGCTTCCGCTGTCATCCAAAGTTTTTGAACTTGTCACTGACTTATGATGAATGCGCTGCAGGTGACGTATAAGGGAGGATGTTCCGAGGTGGTTAACGTCCTTATCCCTACTTATTACAGCTTGACAAAGGCAACACACGGCTTGACACCTGTTGTCCGCATTTGTGTACAGGATGCATACCTTCATGTCCCCATTTATCCACCTCATCAGGCGTAACTCAGATTTGCGGTACAGGACTGTCATTGCCAATTTCAGACGTTGCTGTTTGGTCTCTCCATGGCCCTGAGAATTTTCACCAAGGTAATGGCGGAAATGATGGTGCTCCTGTGCAAGCAAGGTGTCACAATTATCCCGTACTTGGGCGATCTCATAAAAGCGAGATCAAGAGAGCAGTTGCTGAACAGCGTATCACTTTCACTGAAAGTGTTACAGCAACACGGCTGGATTCTCAATTTCCCGAAGTCGCAGTTGATTCCTACTACTCGTCTGTCTTTCTTGGGCATGATTCTGGACACAGACCAGAAGAAGGTTTATCTCCTGATAGAAAAGGCCCAGGAACTCATGACTCTTGTCAGGAACCTATTGAAACCAAAACAGGTGTCAGTGCATCACTGCACTCGAGTCCTGGGAAAGATGGTGGCATCATACGAGGCCATTCCATTCGGCAGGTTCCATGCGAGGACTTTCCAATGGGACCTACTGGACAAGTGGTCCGGGTCACATTTACAGATGCATTGGTTGATCACCCTGTCCCCCAGGGTCAGGGTATCACTCTTGTGGTGGCTGCAGAGTGCTCACCTTCTCGAGGGATGCAGATTCAGCATTCAGGGCTGGATCCTGGTGACCACAGACGCAAGCCTCCAAGGTTGGGGAGCAGTCACACAGGGAAGAAATTTCCAAGGTCTTTGGTCAAGTCAAGAGACTTGTCTTCACATCAACATCCTGGAACTAAGGGCCATATACAATGCCCTACGTCAAGCGGAGACCTTACTTTGCGACCAACCGGTTCTGATCCAGTCAGGCAACGTCACCGCAGTGGCTCATGTAAACCGCCAAGGCGGCACAAGAAGCAGAGTGGCGATGGCACAAGCCACCAGAATTCTTCGCTGGGTGGAGAATCACGCAAGCGCACTGTCAGCAGTGTTCATTCCGGGAGTGGACAACTGGGAAGCAGACATCCTCAGCAGACACGACCTACATCCGGGAGAGTGGGGACTTCATCAGGAAGTCTTTGCACAGATTACAAGTCGGTGGGAACTGCCACAGATAGACATGATGCCGTCCCGGCTCAACAAAAAGCTACAGAGGTATTGCGCAAGGTCAAGAGACCCTCAGGCAGTAGCTGTAGACGCCCTAGTGACACCGTGGGTGTTCCGGTCGGTATTTCCTCCTCTTCCTCTCATACCCAAGGTGTTGAGGATAATAAGACAAAGAGGAGTGAGAACAATCCTCATTGTTCCAGATTGGCCACGGAGGACCTGGTATCCGGATCTGCAGGAAATGCTCACAGAAGATCTGTGGCCTCTCCCTCTAAGACAGGACCTGTTGCATCAGGGGCCCTGTCTGTTCCAAGACTTACCGCGGCTGCGTTTGACGGCATGGCGGTTGAATGCCGGATCCTAGCATTCCGGTTGAGGTCATCCCTACGCTGATAAAGGCTAGGAAGGATGTAACGTTAAAACATTACACCGTATATGGCGAAATTATGTTTCTTGGTGTGAGGCCAGGAATGCTCCTACGGAAGAATTCCATCTGGGCCATTTCCTTCACTTCCTACAAACTGGAGTGAATTTGGGCCTAAAATTAGGCTCTATTAAGGTCCAGATTTCGGCCTTATCCATTTTCTTTCAAAAAGAATTGGCTTCTCTTCCAGAAGTTCAGACTTTTGTAAAAGGAGTGCTGCATATTCAGCCTCCTTTTGTGCCTCCGGTGGCACCTTGGGACCTTAACGTGGTGTTAAGTTTTCTAAAATTACACTGGTTTGAACCACTTAAAACAGTGGAGTTAAAATATCTCACATGGAAGGTGGTCATGTTATTAGCCTTGGCTTCGGCTAGGCGAGTGTCGGAATTAGCGGCTTTGTCACATAAAAGCCCATATTTGGTATTCCATGTGGATAGAGCGGAATTGCAGACCCGTCCTCAATTCCTACCAAAAGTGGTCTCATCTTTTCATATGAACCAACCTATTGTGGTGCCTGTGGCTACGCGTGACTTGGAGGATTCCGAGTTACTTGATGTGGTTAGGGCTTTGAAAATTTACGTGGCCAGGACGGCTAGAGTCAGGAAAACTGAAGCGCTGTTTGTCCTGTATGCAACCAACAAGATTGGTGCCCCTGCTTCAAAGCAGGCTATTGCTCGCCGGATTTGTAACACGATTCAGCAAGCGCATTCTATGGCTGGATTGCAGTTACTGAAATCGGTCAAGGCCCATTCCACGAGGAAAGTGGGCTCTTCTTGGGCGGCTGCCCGAGGGGTCTCGGCACTACAGCTGTGTCAAGCTGCTACTTGGTCGGGTTCACGCACCTTTGCAAAATACTATAAGTTTGATACCCTGGCTGAGGAGGAACTCATGTTTGCTCAATCGGTGCTGCAGAGTCATCCGCACTCTCCCGCCCGTTTTGGAGCATTGGTATAATCCCCATGGTCCTTACGGAGTCCCCAGCATCCTCTAGGACGTTAGAGAAAATAAGATTTTAAACCTACTGGTAAATCTTTTTCTCGTAGTCCGTAGAGGATGCTGGGCGCCCGTCCCAAGTGCGGACTACTTCTGCAATACTTGTATATAGTTATTGCTTCAATAAGGGTTATGTTATAGTTGCATCGGTCCTGCACTGATGCTATGTTGTTTTTTCATACTGATAACTGGGTAGTTTATCACAAGTTATACGGTGTGATTGGTGTGGCTGGTATGAATCTTGCCCTGGATTAACAAAATCCTTTCCTCATACTGTCCGTCTCCTCTGGGCACAGTTTCTCTAACTGTGGCATAGAGGGAGGAGCCAGTGCACACCCAGAACTAAAGTCTTTCTTAAAGTGCCCATGTCTCCTGTGGAGCCCGTCTATCCCCATGGTCCTTACGGAGTCCCCAGCATCCTCTACGGACTACGAGAAAAAGATTTACCGGTAGGTTTAAAATCTTATTTTCTACTTTATTCTTTTCTATCCTAGTTTATTACGACCAACTCTCATCCAAGGAGTTTGATATTCTACTACCTGCATGCAATTTAAATTGCTTAAATTGTTTATATGGTTGATTTGTCCTTCACAATCCATAATCTGCAACTTGGATGTACTTGTGTCATTGAAAATCTTATAATAAAAATGTATATACAGATACTCAACCTGTATATTGAAAAAAAAAAAAGTTATAAGACATATGCATTCAATATTTGAAGAAACAAAATAAAATAAAGCTATCTATTGGGTTTCACTAACAAGCACATTGGAAGACTTGACTACTGTTAAAAGACATGCATTACATGGTATAGAGCCACAAACCACAATGTAGTAAAATAAAAACAAACTTACATGTGTATCAAACCTATGTGAGGCTTACATTGATAGTGCAAGATCAACACTCTATCAACTGTGCAAACTAGACTGCACATAAATGCCATAAAATTTATCTGAGATTTTAGTAAATAAGGCCCGTTGCTGTCCGGGTCACGCAGCCGTCACGGCCCGCCCCCATACGGTCCGGTCATGTCTGCGTTGTCCTGACTGTGCCCCCAAAATGGCGGCACAACGCCGCTGGCCCGACTCCTCCTGCCCAGTGACCGCCTCTGCCTGTCAATCAGGCAGAGGCGCTCACTGGGCAGAGATGCTGATCGCATCTCTGGCATGTGCCGGTGCACTGCGGCACCAGCACACACGCACTTCAGACCTGATCTCCTGTTGTGTGAATATGCACAGCAGGGATCAGGTCTGAATTAGGCCCTATATACAGCTGTCAGTAAGGCAGGGATGTGCTGCTGCCAGTGAGGCAGGGATGTGCTGCTGGTAGTGAAGCAGTGATGTGCTGCTGTCAGCGAAGCAGTGCTGTGCTGCTGTCAGCGAGACAGGGATGTGCTGCTGTCAGCGAGGCAGGGATGTGCTGCTGTCAGCGAAGCAGGGATGTGCTGCTGTCAGCGAAGCAGGGATGTGCTGCTGTCAGTGAAGCAGGGATGTGCTGCTGTCAGCGAGGCAGGGATGTGCTGCTGTCAGCGAGGCAGGGATGTGCTGCTGTCAGCGAGGCAGGGATGTGCTGCTATAAGTGAGGTAGGGATGTGCTGCTGTCATTGAAGCAGGAATGTGCTGCTGCAGTGAGGCAGAGATATGCAGCCCACTATCTCCCTATCACCCCTGCCTGAGTCACACACTTTCCCTGTCACCCATGCCTCAGTTACCCACTATCTCCCAGTCACCGCTGCCTCAGTCAACCACTATATCTGCGATCCCTGCCTCAGTCACCCACTATACCAGTCACCCCTGCTTTAGTCACCCACTGTCACCCTATCACCCCTGCTTCAGTCACCCACTATCCCTGTCAACCCTGCCTCAGTCACCCACTATCTCCCAGTCACCCCTGCCTCAGTCAGCCACTATCCCTGTCACCCCTGCCTCAGTCTCTTACTGTCCCTGTCACCCCTGCCACAGTCATCCACTATCTCCCTATCACCCCTGCCTTAGTCATTTATTATACCTGTCACCCACTTTCTTCCCATACTTACCCAACCCCTTCCTATCACCCCTCCCTCAGTAACCCACTATCTCCCTGTCACCCACTATCTCCCAGTCACCCCGGCCTCAGTCACCCACTATCTCCCACTCATACATGCTTCAGTCACCCACTATCTCCCAGTCATCCCTGCCTCAGTCACCTACTGACACCAGTGCAGACATTTCTGCTGCGGCCTCTCCACTCTCCAGCGTGAACGTCCTGACGACTGAGGAAATCCGCTTCCTAGTTGAGGACTCCGGGAATGAACACTGCCGATATTGCTGTCAGATGACTTTCTACCCAACGGAGGATTTTTGATACTTCCAGCTTTGCCATGCAGTTTCGAGTGCCGCCTTGATGATTTGTGTACACTACCGTGGTGGCGTTGTCAGATTGTACTTGAACAGGCCTGTTCTGTACTAGAGGCAGGGCCAGTGTCAATTAATTGAACACTGCCTGCAATTCCAGAATGTATATCAGGAGGAGAGATTCCTCCCTGGTCCACCGACCCTGGAGAAAGTGTTGCTCCAACACCATGGCCCAGCCCAAAAGACTGGCATCCATTGTCAGGAGGACACAGTTGGAGATCCAGAAGGGATGGCCCCTGCTCAACTGTTGGTCCTGTAGCCACCAGCTCAGTGTCAGACGAACCTCCGGAGTCAAGGAGATCATTTGAGACATCATCCGATGAGGCAGGCCGTCCCACTTGGAGAGGATTAACCTCTGCAGAGGGCGGTAATGAAATTGAGCGTACTCTACCATATCGAAAGCCGACACCATGAGGTCTAGTACTTGCATCGCTGTGTGTATCAACACTCTTGGGCGAGAGAGGACGATACTGTCCTGAATTTTCAGGACTTTCTCTGGAGACAGAAACAATTGTTGGCTGTGTGTGTCCAGCAGTGCCCCTAGGTGCACAATGTTCCGAGCAGGGACCAGCGAGGACTTTTTTCAGTTGATGAGCCACCCGTGGACTTTTAGGAATTGGACCGCCAGTTCCAGATAACTGTGGAGAACCTCTTGGGAGTTCACCAGGATCAGCAAGTCGTCCAGATTTGGCAGGATCCTGATTCTCTGATGGTGAAGGGTCGTCATCACGGCCATGACCTTGGTGAATATCCGAGGTGCCGTGGCCAAACCAGAAGTCAGGACTTGAAATCCAAAAACAAACCAGGCACAACACTGCTTAGCTTCCATCATCAGATGAGATTGGACCAGTGGCGTAACTACTGCCCCCGCAGTCCTCGCGGTGGCTTGGGGGCGAGGGGCTGCGGGGGTGCCACTGATTTACAGCAGACTGACATGCGGACGAGCGTCCGCATGTCAGTCTGCAGTCTCCTTCCCTCCGCCGCTTTTTGGAGGGACACGGAGGGCACACAGCGCGCCTCCCTGTGTCCCTCCTGCTGCATCATCTCCGGCGGCCGCGGGTCTAATAGGGGGAAGTGCCATCCGTGAGCTCTAATTGGCTCACGAACCGGCACTTCCCCCTATTAGACCCGCGGCCGCTGGAGATGATGCAGCAGGAGGGACACAGGAGAGACGAGCTGTGCCCTCCGTGTCCCTCCAAAAAGCGACGGCGGGGGGGGGGGGTAAATATCTGGCACTGGGGGCATATATGGCACGGGGGGGGGGGAGGGAGGAATATCTGGCACTGGGGCATTTCTGGCACTGGGGGGAATATCTGGCACTGGGGGCATATCTGGCACTGGGGGGGATATCTGGCACTGGGGCATATATGGCACTGGGGGGGAATATCTGGCACTGGGGGCATATATGGCACTGGGGGGGGGTATCTGGCACTGGGGGCATATATGGCACGGGGGGCATATATGGCACTGGGGGGAATATCTGGCACTGGGGGCATATATGGCACTGGGGGGGAATATCTGGCACTGGGGGCATATGTGTACCTGGCACATGGGGGGGACGACTATATTTGGCACTGGGGCATGTAAGTACCTGGCACCGTGGGGGAATATCTGGCACTGGGGACATATGTGGCACTGGGAGCACAGCCCTAGCAACAAGGACTACCTCCTAGCAACTAGCATGACACCCAGTGCATGAAACATCTGGCAACGAGCATGACACCCAGTGCATGAAACACCTGGCAACGAGCATGACACCCAGTGCATGAAACCCCTGGCAACGAGCATGACACCCTGAGCATGAAAACCCCTGGCACCGTGCATGGAACCAAGAGCATGAAACCCCTGGCAACGAGCATGACACCCAGTGCATGAAACCCCTGACAACGAGCAGGTAATTGAAAAGTAATTAGAAGCCTTACTGTAGGACTTAATGTGTAATGGGCATTACGGTGTGTGGCATAATGTATCACGGACATTGCGGTGTGTGTCATAATGTGTCGCAGGCATTACGGTGTATGGTATACTATATCGCAGGCATTGTGATAAGTGGTATAATGTCTCAGGGTCATTGCAGTGTGTGGCATAATGTATCACGGACATTGCGGTGTGTGTCATAATGTGTCAGGCATTACGGTGTGTGGTATACTATATCACGGGCATTGTGGTATGTGGTATAATGTCTCAGGGTCATTGCAGTGTGGCATAATACATAACGGGCATTGCGATGTGTGGCATAGGGTATAACGGGCAGGGCATTGCGGTATGTGTCACAGGCATTACGGTGTATGGTATACTATATCACGGGCATTGTGGTATAATGTCTCAAGGTCATTGCAGTGTGTGGCATAATGTGTCACAGGCATTGTATGTGCTATAATGTATCGGGCATTGCAGTGTGTGGCATAATGTATCACGGACATTGCGGTGTGTGTCATAATGTGTCACAGACATTGTATGTGCTATAATGTATCAGGGGCATTGCAGTGTGTAGCATAATGTATAACGGGCATTGCGATTCCTGTCATAATGTGTCACAGGCATTACGGTGTGTGGCATAATGTGTCACAGACATTACGGTGTGTGGCATAATGTGTCGGGGGCATTACAGTGTGTGCATATTGTGTCGTGCATTATTGTGTGCGGCATAATGTCTAAGGGCCATTGCAGTATGTGGCATAATGTATACTGGGCATTACTATAAGGAGGAAAAATGACAAATAATGTAAGGGGCATGAATCAGGATTATTTTTCTTTCCTGTGGTGGCCAACGTATGGGCGTGCAGGTTGCAAAACTGGGGTATAAGGTAGTCTTTTCCTGCAATGCCACGCCCCTTTATGCGAAACCACGCCCACTCCAACAAAACCACGCCCCTTTTTTGACGCGCGCACCTTAGGCGCGCGCATATTTATCCCTTTCTTGCTCCCAATTATGGAGCATGAAGGGGGGGGGGGGGGGGGGCGCCGAAGAATTTTTTGGCTTGGGGGAGAAAAATTTCTAGTTACGCCACTGGATTGGACATATCCAGTGTGATGCGGCTGTAGATGATTTTTGCTGTTTCTAACTTCTACATCAATGAATAAGTTTCAAAATAGAATGCATCAAGAGAACGGTGTTGGTAGTATAAAACTACCTACAGCACCTGGTATTCCCAGGTGGTCTCACATCCAAGAACAAACCAGGCCTAAGATCAGGTGATATTGGGCATATACAGTGTGGTGTGGCTGTAGATGAGCTTAGTGGTTTCTGTTAGAGTTCTTCTACTTCTAACTACTCGTACATAAATGAATAAGCGGATGATTTATTAAACCTGGTGAAATGATAATTTGCATGGTGATAAAGTACCAGCCAATCAGCTCCTAATTGCCATGTCACAGGCTGGGTTTGAAAAATGACAGTTAGGAGCTGACTGGCTGGTACTTTATCACCTTGCACTTTATCAGTTCACCAGGCTTAATAGATCTGCCCCAATGTTTCAAAATGGAATGCATCAAGAGAACGGTGTTGGTATTGTAAAAATACACACAGCTCCTGGTATTTCCTGGTGGTCTCCCATCCAAGTACTAAAACCAGGACCAACACTGCTCAGCTTCCATGATCAGGAGAGATTGGGCAAATCCAGTGTGCTGTGGCTGTAGATGAGCTCGTGGTTTCTGTTAGAGCTCTTCTACTTCTAACTTCTGGTACATAAAAGAATATGTGTAAAAATTAAATGTACAGTACCAAGAAAAGGGTGTTGGTAGTTTAAAAACACCTAAAGAATCTGATAATACATGGATGGGAGACTGCTTGGTAGTAACAAAGTCCAATACTGCTTTGCTTCAAAGATCAAATGAGATTGGGCATATCCAGTGTGGTGTGGCTTTAGATAAGCTTTGTGGTTTCTGTTAGAGCTCTTCTACTTCTAACTACTGGTACATTAATGAATATGTATAAGGTTGTAGTTTATCCAATATCCCTTTACTACATTACCTCCCCCCCCCCCCCTCCCCTCCCCTCCCCTCCTTATAGCTTCCTTTGTTCTCTCCTCCTCGTGTGTGCGTTATTTGTTTTCTCATACGTCCTAGAGGATGCTGGGATCACATTAAGAACCATGGGGTATAGACGGGATCCGCAGGAGACATGGGCACTTTAAGACTTTCAAAGGGTGTGAACTGTCTCCTCCCTCTATGCCCCTCCTCCAGACTCCAGTTTTAGAATTGTGCCCAGTGAGACTGGATGCACTACAGGGGAGCTCTACTGAGTTTCTCTAAAAAGACTTATGTTAGTTTTTCTTATTTTCAGGGAGGCTGCTGGCAACAGTCTCCCTGCTTCGTGGAACTTAGGGGAGAGAAGTATGACCAACTTCTAGTGAGTTCAATGGCTCTGCTTCTGGCTGACAGGACACCATTAGCTCCTGAGGGTGCTGATCGCTGGGTACGCCTAGATGCCCACTCCCGTAGCCTGCCATCACCCCCTTACAGAGCCAGAAGTCAGAAGACAGGCGAGTAGCAGAAGAACAGAAGACTTCTTCTCCAGTGACGGCATTCTGAGGTACCATGCAGCGAGCGGAATGCTGTGCGCCATGCTTCCACACAAACACAGGCACTGCAGGGTGCAGGGCATGTGGGTGGGGGGGGGGGGCACCCTGGGCAGCATAAATTCCTCACAAAAGGCTGGCAAAAGTGGACATTAGTGCCTGGGCACTGTCCTTACCCCGCCAGCGTAATTAATTATTTGTTTCTGAGCGGGACAGAAGCGTGCCATTACAGCGGCGGGGCTTCTTCCTCACCTCACCAGCACATCTATAGAGCGTTACAAGTCTATCACTATAGAGTTTATTATTTCCCAGACTGTGTACTTTTGGCGCTGGGTTGTGAGCTGAAAAATCCTCTCTGTCCCTCTGACAGATTTACTGTAGGTCTATCCCCGATAAGCCGATGTGTCTGTGGGTACTTGGTACATGTGTGTCAACATGTCGGTGGCTGAATGTTTTTCCCAAGAGGAAACTATATTAGGAATGCAGACATATGATGGTGGCCCTGTTGGCACCACCAATAACTGACTGGGTGAAAGTTTCAATAATATCAGAGTGAGGTTGGATAAATCTGTGTCCCAGACACAGACGTAGAGAATAGATGTGATGTTCATGGCTATGCTTCTTTTCCCTCAGGCCCGCAAAAATGTTACTACACACTGATACTGACTCGGATACTGATTCCTATGTCGACCATAATATTTCCTGATTAGATCCAATATTGGCAAGGAGCATTCAGTACATGATTGTGGATATTAAGGACATATTAACATCACTGAGGACCCTGCTGTTCCTGACAAAGGGGTCTATATGTATGTATATATAGATATATAATGAAAGCTGATGTAACGTTCCTCCATCTCTGTTTGAGAAAGTCTGGGCCAGCTCGACAAGATGGTTTCAAATCCCCAAAAGGTTTCCGATTGTTTATTCATTTCCTGCTGCGGACAGAATAAAGTGGGAGTCACCCCCTGTTCTGCACGGGGCCCTGTCACAAATCCAGCGGATCATATGCAGGAAGCTACATTATTTCTAGTTATGTAACCATGGGTACATTACTTAGACCTGCCATTACATGCGCATGGGTGAGTAGTAGTATTCAAGAATTGGTCGAATACCTTGTCTTCCGATATAGATATCTTGGAGAGATGGGATACTCCTTACGTTGGATCATATCAAGGACACTGCAGCATACTTACGACTGCAAGGGATATAGGACTCTTGAGTTCACGGGCCAATTTCATGGCAGTCTCGGATAGGAGGGCATTGTGGATTCACCAAGGGAATGCTGATGCTGACTCCAAGAAGAAAGGGAGTCTCTTCCCTATGAAGGTGAAGCCTTGTTTGGCAACGGCCTAGTTAATTTGATCTCTGCAGCTCCCGCAGGTAAGTCAACCTTCTTGCCCTATGTTCCCTCTCAACGGATGAAGACGCATCATTGTCTAACGCAGTCATTTTGTCCCAATAGATATGCAAGAAGTTAAGATTCCCCTTTCTTTGCAGGTAGAGGAAGGAGAAGAGGGAAGAGGTCTGTAGCCTCTTCAAGATCGCAGGAGCAGAGATCGTCCTCTGCTTCTGCCAAATCCACTGCATGACGCTGGGGCTCTCTTGCAGGAGCCCACACCAGTGGGGGCACGTCTAAAACACTTCAGTCAGTTCTGGATTAATTTGGACCTGGACTCGTGGGTTTTACAAATAGTGTCACAAGGGTACAAACTGGGGTTTCAAGACGTTCCCCCTCACCGATTGTTCAAATCGGCCTTAGTCAGCAGGGAGAAGGTTTTTATTCAAGCCTCTTCGTGCTCCCGAAGCCGGACGGCTCAGTCAGACCAATCTTAAATCTGAAATCCCTCAATTTCTACCTGAAGAAATTCAATTTCAAGATGGAATCTCTCAGGGTAGGGATCTCCAGTCCGGAGGAAGGAGATTTCATGGTTTTGGTAGACATAAGGAAGCCTAATTACATGTTCCCGTTTAGCCACTGCATCAAGCTACCTAAGGTTTGCAATTCTGGATTGTCATTACCAATTTCAGACGTTGCCGTTTGGTCTGTCCACGGCTCCGAGGATTTTCACCAGGGTGATGGTGGAAATGATGGTTCTCCTTCGCAAGCAAGGAGTCACAATTATGCCGTACTTGGATGATCTCCTGATAAAGGCGAGATCCAGGGACCAGTTGGTGCAAAACATCTACTCTCCCTGACAGTTCTTCAACAACATGGTTGGCTCCTAAACTTGCCAAAATCGCAGTTGGTCCCAATGATGCGGTTGTTGTTTCTGGGAGTCATACTGGACACAGAAGAGGCTTTCTTCCAGTGGAAAGGCTATGGAGTTCCAGAGTCTGGTCAAACAAATTCTGAAACCAGCAAGAGTGTTAATCCATCAATGCATTCTGTTGCTGGGGAAGATGGTTGCGGCCTACGAGGCCATTCAGTTTGGCAGGTTCCATGCCAGAGTGTTCCAGTGGGACCTGTTGGACAAGTGGTCCGGATCCCACCTACACATGCACCGGAGGATAATCCTGTCTTCCAAGACCAGAATCTTACTCCATTGGTGGCTGCACAGTTCTCACCTCCTAGAGGGGCGATGGTTCGGGATCCAGGACTGGATCCTAGGGACCATGGATGCAACCCTCCGAGGCTGGGGAGCAGTCACACAGGGGGAAAACATCCAAGGAAGATGGTCAAGTCAGGAAAGTTTTCTCCACATAAATGTTCTGGAGTTAAGGGCCATTTAATAACTGCAGACACAGTACGCACTGGGACGGGTGCCCAGCATCCTCTACGGACTAAGAGAAAAGGATTTACCGGTAGGTATTAAAATCCTATTTTCTCTAACGTCCTAGAGGATGCTGGGGACTCCGTAAGGACCATGGGGATAGATAGGCTCCGCAGGAGACATGGGTACTTTAAGAAAGACTTTAGTTCTGGGTGTGCACTGGCTCCTCCCTCTATGCCCCTCCTCCAGACCTCAGTTTGATACTGTGCCCAGTGGAGACTGGGTGCTTTTCAGGAGCTCTCCTGAGCTTTCTGACAGAAAGTATTTTGTTAGGTTTTTAATTTTCAGGGAGCACTGCTGGCAACAGACTCCCTCATCGAGGGACTGAGGGGAGAGAAGCAGCCCTACTCTCTGAGTTGCAAGGTCCTGCTTCTTAGGCTACTGGACACCATTAGCTCCAGAGGGATTGGTACGCAGGATCTCACCCTCGCCGTCCGTCCCAGAGCCGCGCCTCCGTCCCCCTTGCAGAGCCGGAAGATAGAAGCCGGGTGAGTATGAGAAGAAAAGAAGACTTCAGAGGCGGCAGAAGACTTCATGATCTTCACTGAAGTAACGCACAGCACTGCAGCTGTGCGCCATTGCTCCCATACACCTCACACACTCCGGTCACTGTAAGGGTGCAGGGCGCAGGGGGGGGGGGGCACCCTGGGCAGCAATATAAACCTCTTTTTGGCAAAAATATAACACATATACAGCGGGGCACTGTATATATGTATGAGCCCCCGCCAATTTTACAGTTTAAGCGGGACAGAAGCCTGCCGCCGAGGGTGCGGGGCTTCTCCCTCAGCACTCACCAGCGCCATTTTTTCTTCACAGCACCGCTGAGAGGAAGCTCCCCGGACTCTCCCCTGCTTATACCACGGTAGACAAGAGAGTTGAAAAGAGGGGGGGGGGGGCACATAATTTGGCGCAAATTACATGCTGCAGTACTACTGGGCAAACATTAAGTTACTGTGTATTCCTGGGTTATATAGCGCTGGGGTGTGTGCTGGCATACTCTCTCTCTGTCTCTCCAAAGGGCCTTGTGGGGAAACTGTCTTCAGAAAAAGCATTCCCTGTGTGTGTGGTGTGTCGGTACACATGTGTCGACATGTCTGAGGAAGAAGGCTATATTAGAGAGGAGCAGGAGCAAATGAATGTGGTGTCTCCGCCGACAGCTGATTGGATGGATATGTGGAATGTTTTAAATGCTAGTGTAAACTCATTGCACAAAAGATTAGACAAGGCTGAAGCTTTGGGACAGTCAGGGTCTCAACCCATGCCTGATCCTATGTTGCAGGGACTGTCAGGGTCTCATAAGCGCCCACTATCCCAGATTGTTGACACAGATACAGACACGGACTCTGACTCCAGTGTCGATTACGATGATGCAAAGTTACAGCCAAAATTGGCAAAATCCATTCGATATATGATTATGGCAATAAAAGATGTTTTGCACATCAGAGAGGAACCCCCTGTCCCTGACAAGAGGGTACATATGTACAAGGTGAAAAAGCCTGAGGTAACCTTTGAGGGGGTCACACGAGCTGAACGAGTTATGTGAAAAAGCTTGGGAATCTCCAGATAAAAGACTGCAGATTTCCAAAAGGATTCTTATGGCGTATCCTTTCCCATCAATGGATAGGTTACGATGGGAATCCTCCCCTAGGGTGGACAAAGCATTAACACGCTTATCCAAGAAGGTAGCCCTCCCGTCCCAGTATACGGCTACCCTCAAAGAGTCTGCTGACCGCAAACAGGAGATTACCCTGAAGTCCATTTATACACATTCAGGTACCTTACTCAGACCGGCAATTGCGTCGGCCTGGGTGTGTAGTGCTGTAGCGGCATGGACGGATACCTTATCTGTGGGGATGGATACCCTAGATAAGGATACTATTTTATTGACCCTGGGGCATATAAGAGATGCTGTCCTATATATGTGTGTATGCAAACTACAGGTGGTGCTGCAGGGCTCATACCCTTTTACTTGTCTTTTAGAGCAACTCTGGAGCTGTTTCTGGGTCCAGCTGCTGCAAGAAATCAGCTTGAATGCTTCAGGGGCTGGGGCATGGCCAACATGAGCCCACACTGATGGGGGGTGGGGGTGTATAAAGCGATTTAGGGGTCATCCAAGCGCAACCCCACAAAGGCCGCCATGCCCTGCGTGACCCTTTTCTCTTTTCATATGCAGACGAGGGTTGCAGCCAACTATGCCCACTGCTTGGATGACATCACTATATGCAAATCCATCTGCTGCAGGCCTTCCCCCAGGAATGCTTGCAGTAGTTGTTGCATTTGGTTTGTTGTTTGGGGGTGCTTCAGTATTAGGCAGCCTTCTGCCCTCCCACATTCGTCTGAAAATGTGTTCTCCCTGCAGTTGTTGTTCCCAGATGAGAGTTCCCTTGTGCTTCCTCAGTTGAATCTCCTTAACTTGACAGGGGTGTGCCCGAGCAGCCGCCCTCCACAGCCCTATCCCAACACATACTTATCTTGCATATGAGATCTCTTGATCATGAAGATAGTTCTCACAGGGTGAGGTTCATCCATTACATTTTAAAGTAGGAAGGTACAAATTACATATTCAAATTACATATATGTGCTGGATTCAAATGTTTTCCCCCCTTCCTTTCTCAATTGTGCCCATCAGCAGCTATTCTAATGTTGCTGCCAATGGGTGTGACGCATTCATTTCTTCTGTGGGGTACACTGGACTCCACAAGGATTCACATTGTATATGTACACCAGAGTAGGATCTTGATCTGAGGCACCAACAGGCTCAAAGCTTTTGACTGTTCCCAAGATGCTCAGCGCCCCCTCCTCTATAACCTCGCTTCCATGAACAGGGAGCTCAGTTTGTAGTTGGTGCCTTCAGTAGCAGGCCACTTAACAGGGGGCTTCCTCAGGCAGCCTATTCTTAGCTATTAATTTTGGCAAGAAAAGAAGAACTTTTTTTATAAGAATCTACAAGGGCTGCAGCAGGCTAGGTCTAATAGACCTCTTTACTGCAGCTCCATCACTCCCAGTGGCGCAGTATACTCCCGTGCCCCGGTTGCTGGGTCACTGCAGCGGAGGCTCCGGTTTCTTCCTAAGGTCAGTCACACACACACCGCCCTCCGGGATCACGAGGCCGCTGATGGGGGCGGGCCGTGTGCGCACTGGCGTGGACACTGATTACTGGGCAGCCGCTCCACTAGCCACCAGGGACAGTTAAGGAGCACAGCTCTGGGGTTTTTTCTCCTATATTAACCCCATTTTGTACTACCCGCAGTGCATTGTGATAGGTAATGGGGCCTGATTCAGGTTGGATCGCAATCCAACTGCAAAAACTGCTAAGAGCATACGCATCCGCCTGCATTTTCTGCGGCACCCCGCAGATAATGCGATCACCTCTGCCTGTGAATCGGTGAAGGGGGGGGGGGAGGGGGGTCAACAACACTCCATTTCCAAGTCGGAGATGGAGCGGTGCGGGGGCACGGTTTCAAAATGGGGTCGGCAACGGAGAAACAGGAGGCGTGGTCAGAGCAGCTGCATGACATCACATGGGCCGGACTCTGCCAGTGGAGCCCCAGCGTCATGAGGTAGATTTTGTAGAGGCCGGGGAGGACTTCTGTTCCTGGGAACTAGCTGTGTTGTGCAGCTTTATTCCTCTGCCCCTACCTCTGGCAAGAAAGGACGCACCTCGCACTTTCTTGTTTCTTTGTGACCGAAAGGACTGCATTTGATAATGCGGAGCTTTCTTATGCTGTGAGGGAACATAAGGTAAAAAATTTGATTTTCCAACTGTAGCTGTGCGTGTTAATGCTTTGTCCATCCTACGGGAGGATTTCCATCGTAACCTATCCGTTGATGGAAAAGGATACGCCATAAGAATCCTTTTGGAAATCTGCAGTCTTTTATCTGGAGATTCCCAAGCTTTTTCACATAACTCGTTCAGCTCGTGTGACCCCCTCAAAGGTTACTTTCCCTTGTACATATGTACCCTCTTGTCAGGGACAGGGGGTTCCTCTGTGATGTGCAAAACATCTTTTATTGCCATAATCATATATCGAATGGATTTTGCCAATTTTGGCTGTAACTTTGCATCATCGTAATCGACACTGGAGTCAGAATCCGTGTCGGTATCTGTGTCAACAATCTGGGATAGTGGGCGCTTATGAGACCCTGACAGTCCCTGCAACATAGGATCAGGCATGGGTTGAGTCCCTGACTGTCCCAAAGCTTCAGCCTTGTCTAATCTTTTGTACAATGAGTTTACACTAGCATTTAAAACATTCCACATATCCATCCAATCAGGTGTCAGCGGAGACACCACATTCATTTGCTCCCGCTCCTCTCTAATATAGCCTTCTTCCTCAGACATGTCGACACACGTGTACCGACACACCACACACACAGGGAATACTTTTTCTGAAGACAGTTTCCCCACAAGGCCCTTTGGAGAGACAGAGAGAGAGTATGCCAGCACACTCCCCAGCGCTATATAACCCAGGAATAACACAGTAACTTAATGTTTGTCCAGTAGCGCTGCTGTATGTAATTTGCGCCGAATTATGTGCCCCCCTCTCTTTTCAACCCTCTTCTCTACCGTGGTATAAGCAGCGGAGAGTCCGGGGAGCTTCCTCTCAGCGGTGCTGTGGAGAAAAAATGGCGATATTGGCAAGGAAAAGCTGTCTTGTACCTTTGCATTTTTCTCCCAAACGAAGGACACTAGAAAGATAATTTTAAAGCCTCCTGTTAGGCCATCATCTACACGACATAGCCCTGAATTTTCCAATGCGCAGCTCTTTGCAAAAGAGAGATATTGGCAAGGAAAAGCTGTCTTGTACCTTTGCATTTTTCTCCCAAACGAAGGACACTAGAAAATAAGAATTTACTTACCGATAATTCTATTTCTCGGAGTCCGTAGTGGATGCTGGGGTTCCTGAAAGGACCATGGGGAATAGCGGCTCCGCAGGAGACAGGGCACAAAAGTAAAGCTTTTACAGGTCAGGTGGTGTGTACTGGCTCCTCCCCCTATGACCCTCCTCCAGACTCCAGTTAGGTACTGTGCCCGGACGAGCGTACACAATAAGGGAGGATTTTGAATCCCGGGTAAGACTCATACCAGCCACACCAATCACACCGTACAACTTGTGATCTAAACCCAGTTAACAGTATGATAACAGAGGAGCCTCTGAAAGATGGCTTCCTAAACAATAACCCGAATTAGTTAACAATAACTATGTACAAGTATTGCAGATAATCCGCACTTGGGATGGGCGCCCAGCATCCACTACGGACTCCGAGAAATAGAATTATCGGTAAGTAAATTCTTATTTTCTCTATCGTCCTAAGTGGATGCTGGGGTTCCTGAAAGGACCATGGGGATTATACCAAAGCTCCCAAACGGGCGGGAGAGTGCGGATGACTCTGCAGCACCGAATGAGAGAACTCCAGGTCCTCCTTTGCCAGGGTATCAAATTTGTAAAAATTTACAAACGTGTTCTCCCCTGACCACGTAGCTGCTCGGCAGAGTTGTAATGCCGAGACCCCTCGGGCAGCCGCCCAAGATGAGCCCACCTTCCTTGCGGAATGGGCCTTAACAGATTTAGGCTGTGGCAGGCCTGCCACAGAATGTACAAGTTGAATTTTGTTACAAATCCAACGAGCAATCGACTGCTTAGAAGCAGGTGCACCCAACTTGTTGGGTGCATACAGTATAAACAGCGAGTCAGATTTTCTGACTCCAGCCGTCCTTTAAATGTATATTTTTAAGGCTCTGACAACGTCCAACAACTTGGAGTCCTTCAAGTCGTCTGTAGCCGCAGGCACTACAATAGGCTGGTTCAGGTGAAACGCTGATACCACCTTAGGGAGAAAATGCGGACGCGTCCGCAGCTCTGCCCTATGTCGAATGGAAAATTAAATATGGGCTTTTATAAAACAAAGCCGCCAGTTCAGATACTCTCCCGGCCGAAGCCAGGGCCAGTAACATAGTCACTTTCCATGTGAGATATTTCAAATCCACATTCTTTAGTGGTTCAAACCAATTGGATTTGAGGAAATCTAAAACTACATTTAGATCCCACGGTGCCACCTTAGGCACCACAGGAGGCTGTATATGCAGTACTCCTTTGATAAAAATCTGGACCTCAGGGACTGAGGCCAATTCTTTTTGGAAGAATATTGATAGGGCCGAAATTTGAACCTTAATAGATCCCAATTTGAGACCCATAGACAATCCTGATTGCAGGAAATGTAGGAAAACGACCCAGTTGAAATTCCTCCATCGGAGCACTCCGCTGCTCGCACCACGCAACATATTTTCGCCAAATACGGCGATAATGCTTCGCGGTGACTTCCTTCCTTGCCTTTATCAAGGTAGGAATGACTTCTTCTGGAATGCCTTTTCCTTTTAGGATCTGGCATTCAAACGCCATGCCGTCAAAACGCAGCCGCGGTAAGTCTTGAAAAAGACAAGGACCCTGCTGAAGCAGGTCCCTTCTCAGAACTAGAGGCCACGGATGTGAAAAAGCTTGGGAATCTCCAGATAAAAGACTGCAGATTTCCAAAAGGATTCTTATGGCGTATCCTTTCCCATCAATGGATAGGTTACGATGGGAATCCTCCCCTAGGGTGGACAAAGCATTAACACGCTTATCCAAGAAGGTAGCCCTCCCGTCCCAGTATACGGCTACCCTCAAAGAGTCTGCTGACCGCAAACAGGAGATTACCCTGAAGTCCATTTATACACATTCAGGTACCTTACTCAGACCGGCAATTGCGTCGGCCTGGGTGTGTAGTGCTGTAGCGGCATGGACGGATACCTTATCTGTGGGGATGGATACCCTAGATAAGGATACTATTTTATTGACCCTGGGGCATATAAGAGATGCTGTCCTATATATGTGTGTATGCAAACTACAGGTGGTGCTGCAGGGCTCATACCCTTTTACTTGTCTTTTAGAGCAACTCTGGAGCTGTTTCTGGGTCCAGCTGCTGCAAGAAATCAGCTTGAATGCTTCAGGGGCTGGGGCATGGCCAACATGAGCCCACACTGATGGGGGGTGGGGGTGTATAAAGCGATTTAGGGGTCATCCAAGCGCAACCCCACAAAGGCCGCCATGCCCTGCGTGACCCTTTTCTCTTTTCATATGCAGACGAGGGTTGCAGCCAACTATGCCCACTGCTTGGATGACATCACTATATGCAAATCCATCTGCTGCAGGCCTTCCCCCAGGAATGCTTGCAGTAGTTGTTGCATTTGGTTTGTTGTTTGGGGGTGCTTCAGTATTAGGCAGCCTTCTGCCCTCCCACATTCGTCTGAAAATGTGTTCTCCCTGCAGTTGTTGTTCCCAGATGAGAGTTCCCTTGTGCTTCCTCAGTTGAATCTCCTTAACTTGACAGGGGTGTGCCCGAGCAGCCGCCCTCCACAGCCCTATCCCAACACATACTTATCTTGCATATGAGATCTCTTGATCATGAAGATAGTTCTCACAGGGTGAGGTTCATCCATTACATTTTAAAGTAGGAAGGTACAAATTACATATTCAAATTACATATATGTGCTGGATTCAAATGTTTTCCCCCCTTCCTTTCTCAATTGTGCCCATCAGCAGCTATTCTAATGTTGCTGCCAATGGGTGTGACGCATTCATTTCTTCTGTGGGGTACACTGGACTCCACAAGGATTCACATTGTATATGTACACCAGAGTAGGATCTTGATCTGAGGCACCAACAGGCTCAAAGCTTTTGACTGTTCCCAAGATGCTCAGCGCCCCCTCCTCTATAACCTCGCTTCCATGAACAGGGAGCTCAGTTTGTAGTTGGTGCCTTCAGTAGCAGGCCACTTAACAGGGGGCTTCCTCAGGCAGCCTATTCTTAGCTATTAATTTTGGCAAGAAAAGAAGAACTTTTTTTATAAGAATCTACAAGGGCTGCAGCAGGCTAGGTCTAATAGACCTCTTTACTGCAGCTCCATCACTCCCAGTGGCGCAGTATACTCCCGTGCCCCGGTTGCTGGGTCACTGCAGCGGAGGCTCCGGTTTCTTCCTAAGGTCAGTCACACACACACCGCCCTCCGGGATCACGAGGCCGCTGATGGGGGCGGGCCGTGTGCGCACTGGCGTGGACACTGATTACTGGGCAGCCGCTCCACTAGCCACCAGGGACAGTTAAGGAGCACAGCTCTGGGGTTTTTTCTCCTATATTAACCCCATTTTGTACTACCCGCAGTGCATTGTGATAGGTAATGGGGCCTGATTCAGGTTGGATCGCAATCCAACTGCAAAAACTGCTAAGAGCATACGCATCCGCCTGCATTTTCTGCGGCACCCCGCAGATAATGCGATCACCTCTGCCTGTGAATCGGTGAAGGGGGGGGGGGAGGGGGGTCAACAACACTCCATTTCCAAGTCGGAGATGGAGCGGTGCGGGGGCACGGTTTCAAAATGGGGTCGGCAACGGAGAAACAGGAGGCGTGGTCAGAGCAGCTGCATGACATCACATGGGCCGGACTCTGCCAGTGGAGCCCCAGCGTCATGAGGTAGATTTTGTAGAGGCCGGGGAGGACTTCTGTTCCTGGGAACTAGCTGTGTTGTGCAGCTTTATTCCTCTGCCCCTACCTCTGGCAAGAAAGGACGCACCTCGCACTTTCTTGTTTCTTTGTGACCGAAAGGACTGCATTTGATAATGCGGAGCTTTCTTATGCTGTGAGGGAACATAAGGTAAAAAATTTGATTTTCCAACTGTAGCTGTGCGTGTTAATGCTTTGTCCATCCTACGGGAGGATTTCCATCGTAACCTATCCGTTGATGGAAAAGGATACGCCATAAGAATCCTTTTGGAAATCTGCAGTCTTTTATCTGGAGATTCCCAAGCTTTTTCACATAACTCGTTCAGCTCGTGTGACCCCCTCAAAGGTTACTTTCCCTTGTACATATGTACCCTCTTGTCAGGGACAGGGGGTTCCTCTGTGATGTGCAAAACATCTTTTATTGCCATAATCATATATCGAATGGATTTTGCCAATTTTGGCTGTAACTTTGCATCATCGTAATCGACACTGGAGTCAGAATCCGTGTCGGTATCTGTGTCAACAATCTGGGATAGTGGGCGCTTATGAGACCCTGACAGTCCCTGCAACATAGGATCAGGCATGGGTTGAGTCCCTGACTGTCCCAAAGCTTCAGCCTTGTCTAATCTTTTGTACAATGAGTTTACACTAGCATTTAAAACATTCCACATATCCATCCAATCAGGTGTCAGCGGAGACACCACATTCATTTGCTCCCGCTCCTCTCTAATATAGCCTTCTTCCTCAGACATGTCGACACACGTGTACCGACACACCACACACACAGGGAATACTTTTTCTGAAGACAGTTTCCCCACAAGGCCCTTTGGAGAGACAGAGAGAGAGTATGCCAGCACACTCCCCAGCGCTATATAACCCAGGAATAACACAGTAACTTAATGTTTGTCCAGTAGCGCTGCTGTATGTAATTTGCGCCGAATTATGTGCCCCCCTCTCTTTTCAACCCTCTTCTCTACCGTGGTATAAGCAGCGGAGAGTCCGGGGAGCTTCCTCTCAGCGGTGCTGTGGAGAAAAAATGGCGCTGGTGAGTGCTGAGGGAGAAGCCCCGCCCCCTCGGCGGCGGGCTTCTGTCCCGCTTAAACTGTAAAATTGGTGGGGGCTCATACATATATACAGTGCCCAGCTGTATATATGTTATATTTTTTCTAAAAAGAGGTTTATATTGCTGCCCAGGGCGCCCCCCCTGCGCCCTGCACCCTTACAGTGACCGGAGTATGTGAGGTGTATGGGAGCAATGGCGCACAGCTGCAGTGCTGTGCGCTACCTCAGTGAAGATCATGAACTCTGTGGAGCCCGACTATCCCCATGGTCCTTACGGAGTCCCCAGCATCCTCTAGGACGTTAGAGAAACTAGGATTTTAATACCTACCGGTAAATCCTTTTCTCTTAGTCTGTTGAGGATGCTGGGCACTCGTCCCAGTGTGTACTGTGTCTGCAGTTATTAAATGGCCCTTAACTCCAGAACATTTATGTGGAGACAACTTTCCTGACTTGACCATCTTCCTTGGACGTTTTCCCCCTGTGTGACTGCTCCCCAGCCTCGGAGGGTTGCATCTGTGGTCCCTAGGATCCAGTCCTGGATCCCGAACCATCGCCCCTCTAGGAGGTGAGAACTGTGCAGCCACCAATGGAGTGAGATTCTGGTCTTGGAAGACAGGATTATCCTCCGGTGCATGTGTAGGTGGGATCCGGACCAATTGTCCAACAGGTCCCACTGGAACACTCTGGCATGGAACCTGCCAAACTGAATGGTCTCGTAGGCCACAACCATCTTCCCCAGCAACTGAATGCATTGATGGATTAACACTCTTGCTGGTTTCAGAATTTGTTTGACCAGACTCTGGATCTCCATAGCCTTTCCACTGGAAGAAAACCTCTTCTGTGTCCAGTATGTGTTATGATTCCAGCACTCTGGTCAGAGAAGATCTTATGGCAAGGACCGGTGCACTGGAACGGAATGCTGGGGAAGGGAGCAGGACAGGAAAATAGCCCCTGGCGCCCTAACTCTGTTGTCTCACCCGTGTTGTCAGAAATCCCCTGCGAGACTATGGTTTCTTGAGCCCTTGGCAGCCGCGTTTGAAGGGCGGATTATGTCTGCCCAACTTCGATGCCCCCCGGTCTTAATGAGAGACAAAGGGAAACCCGAGACAGGGTGATAACAAGAGGCCCTCTAACTAAACAACCAGGCCAGGGGCTAAGCAAACTCAAAACTATAATATGTGCGGAGAAACCGCCAGGAAAAAGGACAACCAAAATATCCACTTGTCCAATTCTCCTACCCGGCACCGCCGAGTACCAGAGAGGACTTGTGGAAGCGGAACCCTCCGCAAATGCTCCAAACACAAAATATAAAAGGTAAAGCGGCTGAGCCGCAACACACGGCAGAGCCGCAACTCACGAACACCACTGGATATAAAACGGTGATCAGTCAGGACTCCAGGGAACCAAACGACCTCTTGGGATGAGATGACAACTCCCGAATACCGGACTTCTGCGGACTGGAATGACCGGATACAGCAGGACTGGAAACAGACTCTCAGCAAACAAAGGCAGCATGCAGGAAGCTATTACCGGCATCTGTGAGAAGCCCTGGGAGTGTATTTAACAAGGAGTCCTCCAATCAGCTGCTAAAGGCTGATTAGAATAAATGCTGTGCAGCTGCCTTGCTGCACGGCCAGAGAGCAGGTGAATATCTTAATTTCCTAAAACCTAGCAACGGGGAACGCGGTCCACCAGTGGCGTCCCCGTTGCTAGGGTCCGTGCGGCTCAGCGCGCCCGGCGTCTAGCGTTGCTAGGGAGCCGGCGGCTGTACGTGCACGGCATCTCTAGTTGCTAGGCGCCGGGCCGCGCAGACCATCAAGCGGACCCCGGCGCCTAACAGTACCCCCCCCTTGAGGAGGGGTCAAGGAACCCCTAAAGCCAGGTTTCTGAGGAAATTCCCGAAAAAATGCCCTCTTGAGCCTCGGGGCATGAAGATCCTTATCCAGGACCCAAGACCTTTCCTCCGGACCATAGCCTTTCCAGTGAACCAGAAAATACAGCCGATCCCGGGACAATTTGGAATCGAGAACCTTCTCTACCAAGAACTCCTGTTGTCCCTGTACATCCACTGGAGATCTACCCTGAGAGATCTTCCGAGGAAATCTACTGGAAGAAACGTATTGTTTCAACAGGGAACAATGAAACGTATTTCCAATCCTGAGAGATCTTGGTAAACGTAACCGAAAGGCAACTGGGTTGACTCTTTTAATAATAAGAAATGGCCAAATAAATTTGGGTCCCAGTCTAGCTGAGGATTGTCGAAGCCTGATGTTGCGAGTCGACAACCACACCCTATCTCCCACCTTAAAAGTGCAAGGACGTCGGAGCCTGTCAGAAAATTTCTTCTCTCGAAAGGCCGCTTTTCTGAGAGCAAGGTGCACCTTTTTCCAAATGGCTCTGAGATGGGAGGTTAAGGTAAGCGAGGAGACTGAGGAATGATGAAAAAAAGAATTAGCTCTGGGGTGAAAACCAAAAACTGAAAAGAATGGAGACTCTTTAGTGGAGGAATGACAAGAATTATTGTAAGCAAATTCAGCCAACGGAAGAAACTCGGACCAATCATTCTGGAGTTTGGCTGAATACAAGCGCAAATATTGTTTCAATGATTGGTTAACTCGTTCGGTTTGCCCGTTGGATTGTGGGTGGTAACCGGATGTTAACGACAATTTCATCTTCAATGAGGCACAAAAACATTTCCAGAATTGTGCGATGAATTGTGGACCCCGATCAGAAACAATATCAGTAGGCAACCCATGAAGCCTGAATACATGGCGGAGAAACAAAACTGCCAACCCTTGGGCAGAAGGCAATCGGGGAAGAGCAATAAAATGAGCCATTTTACTAAAACGGTCCACTACCACCCATATGACTCGGAATCCGGCTGAAAGGGGAAGGTCAACCACAAAATCCATGGAAATATGAGACCATGGCCTGAGAGGAACATTTAAGGGCATAAGTTGCCCGATGGGCAAGGAACGGGGAACCTTATGCTGTGCACAAACCTGACATGAATAAACAAATTCCTTGACGTCTTTAGAAAGACCAGGCCACCATACTGAGCGAGAGACTAACTCCAATGTCTTAGAGACTCCTGGATGCCCTGAAACTTTGTTATCATGGAATTCCGTTAAAACAGTAACTCTCAAAAACTCAGGGACGTAAAGACGACCAGCAGGAGTAATTCTAGGAGCTTGGTGTTGAAGCTGTTTTAACTGGGTAAATAAATCTTGTGTGAGGCCCGCCCAGATGACCGAAGATGGAAGTATGGGGGTAACAGGATTGTTATTGTGAACCGGAAGAAAGCTATGTGACAGGGCATCAGCCTTAGTATTCTTGGAACCAGGCCTGAAAGTGATTATAAATTTGAAACGCGTAAAAAAAATAATGCCCAACGTGCCTGCCGGGCATTAAGCCGCTTAGCCGATTCAATCTATTGCAGGTTCTTATGGTCAGTCAATACCGAAATAGTATGTTTTGCTCCCTCCAGCCAATGCCTCCACTCCTCGAAAGCCCATTTTACCGCCAGTAACTCCCGATTACCAACGTCATAGTTGGATTCAGCGGAGGAGAATTTCCTGGACATAAAGGCACAAGGATGTAACTCCAGAGACTCCGGATCCTTTTGAGAAAGGATAGCCCCCACTCCAACCTCCGAGGCATCAACCTCCACCACAAAGGGCAATTCCGGATTAGGATGTCTGAGGACTGGAGCCGAGACAAAGGCTTGTTTCAAGGCCCGAAAGGACAACTCAGCTTCACGCGACCAGTTGGTAGGATCCGCTCCTTTCTTTGCCAGAGCTACAATGGGAGCAACCAGGTCAGAAAAAGAATGAATGAACCTTCTATAATAATTCGCAAACCCTAAAAAACGCTTAATTGCTTTTAAATTGGTGGGTTGCGCCCAACTAAGGATGGCCTGGAGTTTCTTTGGTTCCATGGAAAATTATGTACCCTAAAAAAGATACTTCCGTGACATGAAACTCACACTTCTCCAGCTTGGCATATAAATGATTCTCACATAAATTTTGAAGAACCAGACGCACCTGGGTAACATGTTGTTCCATTGATTTAGAAAAAATCAGGATGTCGTCTAAGTAAACGACCACGAATTTCCCTAGGAAGTCACGGAGCACATCGTTAATGAGGTCTTGAAAAACTGCCGGAGCATTGGACAGGCCGAACGGCATCACCAGGTATTCGTAGTGACCCGACTGAGTACTGAAGGCCGTTTTCCACTCATCTCCAGATTTAATTCGGATGAGGTTGTACGCTCCTCTAAGGTCAATTTTAGAAAAAATCACAGCAGAACGTAACTGATCAAAGAGTACAGAAATCAACGGCAAAGGATAGGTGTTTTTAACTGAGATCTTATTCAGGGCTCTAAAATCAATGCAAGGTCTAAGCGAGCCATCCTTTTTCTCCACAAAGAAGAAGCCTGCACTTAAAGGAGATTTTGATGGTCTAATAAATCCTTTCTCAAGGCTCTCCTTTACATAATCATTCATAGCCGCAGTTTCTGGCCCGGATAATGCATATAATCTTCCCTTTGGCAATGCGGCACCAGAAATTAACTCAATAGCACAATCATAAGGCCGATGGGGAGGCAGAATGTCCGCATTGCCTTTGGAGAAAACATCAGCAAACTCCTGGTATTCCACCGGAATGAGTTCTGGAATGATAGCTGCTACTCTGACTGGAAACGTGATACATTCCTTATCACAAAAAGTACCCCAATGTGAAATCTCCCCCGACCGCCAATCAATGGTGGGATTATGAAAGGCCAGCCAAGGGTGACCCAGAACAACTGGAACTGCTGGGCAATGTGTAAGAAAGAACTCGATTTTCTCGGAATGTAGAGCTCCTACTGTAAGTAGTACAGGGGGTGTACGGAGAGAAATAATCCCATTAGACAGCGGACTCCCATCTAAGCCATGCATGGTGACACACCTACCCAAAGGTAACTGAGGAATGCCTAAGGCCTTAGCCCAAGTTAAATCCATAAAGTTTCCTGCAGCTCCACTGTCAACAAAAGCCGACACCAAAGAACTGAGGCTGCCAAAGGAAACTTTAACTGGGACTAAAAGGGAGTTATTCGAGGAGATAAGCTGCAGACCTAGGTGAACCCCCTCACAATTCACCTGGTCAAAGCGTTTCCCGACTTGTTTGGACAATTACGAGCAAAATGTCCCTTACCCCCACAGTACAGACAAAGACCAGAATTTTGCCTTCTGGCTCTTTCTTCAGGAGACAGCCGGGAGAGACCCATCTGCATGGTCTCCTCTACGTCTTCAGGAATGGAATATACACACGGACTTGACCTTACAGGTGCTCCTTTTTCAGCCCTCCGCTCTCTGAGACGACGATCAATCTTAATAGAAAGCTCCATGAGTTTATCGAGAGTCTCAGGAGCGGGGTACTGAAGGAGACTGTCTTTTATAGACTCTGATAAGCCGAGGCGAAACTGACTGCGCAGGGCTGGGTCATTCCAGCCACAGTCGTTCGACCAACGGCGAAACTCCGTACAATAAACCTCTGCAGGATTTCTACCCTGTCTGAGAGCGCGCAACTGACTTTCAGCGGACGCCTCTCTATCAGGGTCATCATACAAGAGCCCTAAAGACTCAAAAAAAGCGTCAATTGACAACAATGCCGGATCCTCTGCTCTTAAACCAAATGCCCAGGTCTGAGGATCCCCCTGGAGCAAAGAAATAATAAACCCGACCCGCTGAGATTCAGTACCCGAGGAAGTCGGTCTTAAACGAAAATAAAGTTTACAGGATTCTTTAAAATTAAAAAACTCTTTTCTATCACCAGAAAAACGGTCAGGCAAATGCATCTTTGGTTCAGGGACTACCCTTGGGGAAGCTCGCAAAAGATCTTCCTGCGACTTCACCCGAAGAAAAAGATCCTGAACCATCTGAGTAAGTTCTTGAATCTGGCTGACTAAGAGCTGACCAGGATTTGGCCCTAAACCTGTTGGATTCATGAGGCCGATAAACTCTCACAAAACTGAATGAGAAAAAATTAAACCCCGTTTAATTTTAAGTTTTGGTATGGCCGGTAATAATGTTATGATTCCAGCACTCTGGTCAGAGAAGATCTTATGGCAAGGACTGGAGCACTGGAACGGAATGCTGGGGAAGGGAGCAGGACAGGAAAATAGCCCCTGGCGCCCTAACTCTGTTGTCTCACCCATGTTGTCAGAAATCCCCTGCGAGACTATGGTTTCTTGAGCCCTTGGCAGCCGCGTTTGAAGGGCGGATTATGTCTGCCCAACTTCGATGCCCCCCGGTCTTAATGAGAGACAAAGGGAAACCTGAGACAGGGTGATAACAAGAGGCCCTCTAACTAAACAACCAGGCCAGGGGCTAAGCAAACTCAAAACTATAATATGTGCGGAGAAACCGCCAGGAAAAAGGACAACCAAAATATCCACTTGTCCAATTCTCCTACCCGGCACCGCCAAGTACCAGAGAGGACTTGTGGAAGCGGAACCCTCCGCAAATGCTCCAAACACAAAATATAAAAGGTAAAGCGGCTGAGCCGCAACACACGGCAGAGCCGCAACTCACGAACACCACTGGATATAAAACGGTGATCAGTCAGGACTCCAGGGAACCAAACGACCTCTTGGGATGAGATGACAACTCCCGAATACCGGACTTCTGCGGACTGGAATGACCGGATACAGCAGGACTGGAAACAGACTCTCAGCAAACAAAGGCAGCATGCAGGAAGCTATTACCGGCGTCTGTGAGAAGCCCTGGGAGTGTATTTAACAAGGAGTCCTCCAATCAGCTGCTAAAGGCTGATTAGAATAAATGCCGTGCAGCTGCCTTGCTGCACGGCCAGAGAGCAGGTGAATATCTTAATTTCCTAAAGCCTAGCAACGGGGAACGCGGTCCGCCAGTGGCGTCCCCGTTGCTAGGGTCCGTGCGGCTCAGCGCACCCGGCGTCTAGCGTTGCTAGGGAGCCGGCGGCTGTACGTGCACGGCGTCTCTAGTTGCTAGGCGCCGGGCCGCGCAGACCATCAAGCGGACCCCGGCGCCTAACAGTATGACTCCCAAAAACAACAACCGCGTCATTGGGACCAACTGCGATTTTGGCAAGTTTAGGAGCCAACCATGTTGTTGAAGAACTGTCAGGGAGAGTGCAATGTTTTGCACCAACTGGTCCCTGGATCTCGCCTTTATCAGGAGATCATCCAAGTACGGGATAATTGTGACTCCTTGCTTGCGAAGGAGAACCATAATTTCCACCATCACCCTGGTGAAAATCCTCGGAGCCGTGGACAGACCAAACGGCAATGTCTGAAATTGGTCATGACAATCCTGAATTGCAAACCTTAGGTAGCTTGAGGCAGTGGCTAAATGGGAACATGTAAGTAGGCATCCTTTATGTCTACCAAAACCATGAAATCTCCGTCCTCCGGACTGGAGATCACTGCCCTGAGAAAATTCCATCTTGAAATTGAATTTCTTTAGGAAGAAATTGAGGGATTTCAGATTTAAGATTGGTCTGACTGAGCCGTCCGGCTTCGGGACCACGAAGAGGCTTGAATAAAAACCTTCTCCCTGCTGACTAAGGCCAATTTGAACAATCGGTGAGGGGGAACGTCTTGAAACCCCAGTTTGTACCCTTGGGACACTATTTGTAAAACCCACGAGTCCAGGTCCGAATGAATCCAGAACTGACTGAAGAGTTTTAGACGTGCCCCCACTGGTGTGGGCTCCTGCAAGAAAGCCCCAGTGTCATGCAGTGGATTTGGCAGAAGCAGAGGACAATCTCTGGTCCTGCAATCTTGAAGAGGCTACAGACCTCTTCCTTTTCCTTCCTCTACCTGCAAAGAAAGGGGAATCTAAACTTCTTGCATATCTATTGGGCCAAAATGACTGCGGTAGATAATGATGCGTCTTCATCCGTTGACAGGGAACATAGGGCAAGAAGGTTGACTTACCATTGAAATGAGGATGCATCTTGCTGCCTTTCCAATGAAGCAAGTTTAATTTAGTAATAGGTGAAAAACCATCCTTACAAAGGTGTTAATCAGAGACTTGGCTTTGTGGACACTTTTCAGAGAACAAATTTGTTAGCATAAAAATAAAGCCAGAAAATGAAGAGCTGTTTAATCACTCAATTGGATTTTTCTGCCAGCATATTTTTTTTCTCTGCAACCCACTGCTAAATTGTGCTTCCTAGCTGTTTTTATAAAATCACTGAATCAAATCTAACTCTGATTACATCAGAGAAGGCCAGGTACCCTACACCATAACAGGGGGTTTGAAATTTTGACTTGTCTACTTAAAGATCACCAAAATCTGATAACAAGGTCAATTAGGTCCCTGGGTGGGATTGAACCACCAACCTTATGGTTAATAGCCGTACATACTAACTGATTGCGCCACAGAGACACTTTGCAAAAGTTCATACTGACAAAGGCTAATAAGCATTCATCTAAAACGTTTCCTAGAAAAACTTTAAAAAGTCAATAATCTGGAGAGTTTTTGTAAGATGTTTCTTCCATCAACCAACGAAGAAACACATTGGTACTTTCCCATGATGAGTGAGTGCTTCAGGATCTCTTGCACTTACATGTGCAGCAGAGTACTGCAATGGAAGCATGCTGGGCCCATAACCCAGAGGTAGGCAGATTGAAACTATCCTCTGCTATATGCATTTTTTTTTGTTAATTAAAGTAATCCAAAACTGGGATTGATATTTTGTCTCTTTTATTTTTACTTAAAGTACAATAACTTTTACCATTTTAATTTGTTTTAATAGAATATCGACAGTATTGTTTTCTTTCAAAAATCCACTTCATTTTCTGTACCCTATTATTAAAATGGTAATTGACAAAAACAAACTACATTGTCACCAGAAGAGCAATACAAAATGTACAAGTGATATATTAAAATCATCTTTCCAGCTTGAATTTCAATGATGCATTGGGTCAACAATTTTGTGAGAAACATCTTCACCCTTAAATAAAGATTTTCTTAATTCCTTACCTGTGTGCTAATTAGATATCACCTTGTTTTCACATTAAACAGACTTCCACATGAGAAAGCAGCAAGGATGCAGTGGCGTTAATGTTTCCTGGTGTCAACCTGTATTATTTCAGTAGACATTGAAATGAGGATACATCTTGCTGCCTTTCCAATGAAGCAAGTTTAATTTAGTAATAGGTGAAAAACCATCCCTACAAAGGTGTTAATCAGAGACTTGGCTTTGTGGACACTTTTCAGAGAACAAATTTGTTAGCATAAAAATAAAGCCAGAAAATGAAGAGCTGTTTAATCACGCAATTTGATTTTTTTGCCAGCATATTTCTTTTTCTCTGCAACCCACTGCTAAATTGTGCTTCCTAGATGTTTTTATAAAATCACTGAATCAAATCTAACTCTGATTACATCAGAGAAGGCCAGGTACCCTACACCATAACAGGGGGTATGAAATTTGACTTGTCTACTTAAAGATCACCAAAATCTGATAACAAGGTCAATTACGTCCCTGGGTGGGATTGAACCACCAACCTTTTGGTTAATAGCCGTACACACTAACTGATTGCGCCACAGAGACACTTTGCAAAAGTCCATACTGACAATTGCTAATAAGCATTCATCTAAAACGATTCCTAGAAAAACTTAAAAAAGTCAATAATCTGGAGAGTTTTTGTAAGATGTTTCTTCTATCAACCAACGAAGAAACACATTGGTACTTTCCCATGATGAGTGAGTGCTTCAGGATCTCTTGCACTTACATGTGCAGCAGAGTACAGCAATGGAAGCATGCTGGGCCTATAACCCAGAGGTAGGCAGATTGAAACTATCCTCTGCTATATGCATTTTTTTGTTTGTTAATTAAAGTAATCCAAAACTGGGATTGATATTTTGGCTCTTTTATTTTTACTTAAAGTACAATAACTTTTACCATTTTAATTTGTTTTAATAGTATATTGACAGTATTGTTTTCTTTCAAAAATCCACTTAATTTTCTTTACCCTATTATTAAAATGGTAATTGACAAAAACAAACTACATTGTCACCAGAAGAGCAATACAAAATGTACAAGTGATATATTAAAATCATCTTTCCAGCTTGAATTTCAATGATGCATTGGGGCAACGATTTTGTGAGAAACATCTTCACCCTTTAATAAAGATTTTCTTAATTCCTTACCTGTGTGCTAATTAGATATCACCTTGTTTTCACATTAAACAGACTTCCACATGAGAAAGCAGCAAGGATGCAGTGGCGTTAATGTTTCCTGGTGTCAACCTGTATTATTTCAGTAGACATTGAAATGAGGATGCATCTTGCTGCCTTTCCAATGAAGCAAGTTTAATTTAGTAATAGGTGAAAAACCATCCTTACAAAGGTGTTAATCAGAGACTTGGCTTTGTGGACACTTTTCAGAGAACAAATTTGTTAGCATAAAAATAAAGCCAGAAAATAAAGAGCTGTTTAATCACTCAATTGGATTTTTCTGCCTGCATATTTTTTTTCTCTGCAAACCACTGCTAAATTGTGCTTCCTAGCTGTTTTTATAAAATCACTGAATCAAATCTAACTCTGATTACATCAGAGAAGGCCAGGTACCCTACACCATAACAGGGGGTTTGAAATTTTGACTTGTCTACTTAAAGATCACCAAAATCTGATAACAAGGTCAATTAGGTACCTGGGTGGGATTGAACCACCAACCTTTTGGTTAATAGCCGTACATACTAACTGATTGCGCCACAGAGACACTTTGTAAAAGTATATACTGACAAAGGCTAATAAGCATTCATCTAAAACGTTTCCTAGAAAAACTTTAAAAAGTCAATAATCTGGAGAGTTTTTGTAAGATGTTTCTTCCATCAACCAACGAAGAAACACATTGGTACTTTCCCATGATGAGTGAGTGCTTCAGGATCTCTTGCACTTACATGTGCAGCAGAGTACAGCAATGGAAGCATGCTGGGCCCATAACCCAGAGGTAGGCAGATTGAAACTATCTTCTGCTATATGCATTTTTTTTGTTAATTAAAGAAATCCAAAACTGGGATTGATATTTTGGCTCTTTTATTTTTACTTAAAGTACAACAACTTTTACCATTTTAATTTGTTTTAATAGTATATTGACAGTATTGGTTTCTTTCAAAAATCCACTTCATTTTCTTTACCCTATTATTAAAATGGTAATTGACAAAAACAAACTACATTGTCACCAGAAGAGCAATACAAAATGTACAAGTGATATATTAAAATCATATTTCCAGCTTGAATTTCAATGATGCATTGGGGCAACGATTTTGTGAGAAACATCTTCACCCTTAAATAAAGATTTTCTTAATTCCTTACCTGTGTGCTAATTAGATATCACCTTGTTTTCATATTAAACAGACTTCCACATGAGAAAGCAGCAAGGATGCAGTGGCGTTAATGTTTCCTGGTGTCAACTTGTATTATTTCAGTAGACATTGAAATGAGGATGCATCTTGCTGCCTTTCCAATTAAGCAAGTTTAATTTAGTAATAGGTGAAAAACCATCCTTACAAAGGTGTTAATCAGAGACTTGGCTTTGTGGACACTTTTCAGAGAACAAATTTGTTAGCATAAAAATAAAGCCAGAAAATGAAGAGCTGTTTAATCACTCGATTGGATTTTTCTGCCAGCATATTTTTTTTCTCTGCAACCCACTGCTAAATTGTGCTTCCTAGCTGTTTTTTTATAAAATCACTGAATCAAATCTAACTCTGATTACATCAGAGAAGGCCATGTACCCTACACCATAAGAGGGGGTTTGAAATTTTGACTTGTCTACTTAAATATCACCAAAATCTGATAACAAGTTTAATTACGTCCCTGGGTGGGAATGAACCACCAACCTTTCGGTTAATAGCCGAACACACTAACCGATTGCGCCACAGAGACACTTTGCAAAAAGTGCATACTGACAAAGGTTAATAAGCATACATCTAGAACGTTTCCTAGAAAAACATAAAAAAATCAATAATCTGGAGAGTTTTTGTAAGATGTTTCTTCCATCAACCAACGAATAAACACATTGGTACTTTCCCATGATGAGTGAGTGCTTCAGGATCTCTTGCACTTACATGTGCAGCAGAGTACTGCAATGGAAGCATGCTGGACCCATAACCCAGAGGTAGGCAGATTGAAACTATCCTTTGCTATATGCATTTTTTTTGTTAATTTAAGTAATCAAAACTGGGATTGATATTTTTGCTCTTTTATTTTTACTTAAAGTACAATAACTTTTACCATTTTAATTTGTTTTAATAGTATATTGACAGTATAGTTTTCTTTCAAAAATCCACTTAATTTTCTTTACCCTGTTATTAAAATGGTAATTGACAAAAAAAACTACATTGTCACCAGAAGAGCAATACAAAATGTACAAGTGATATATTAAAATCATCTTTCCAGCTTGAATTTCAATGATGCATTGGGGCAACAATTTTGTGAGAAACATCTTCACCCTTAAATAAAGATTTTCGTAATTCCTTACCTGTGTGCTAATTAGATATCACCTTGTTTTCACATTAAACAGACTTCCACATGAGAAAGCAGCAAGGATGCAGTGGCGTTAATGTTTCCTGGTGTCAACCTGTATTATTTCAGTAGACATTGAAATGAGGATGCATCTTGCTGCCTTTCCAATGAAGCAAGTTTAATTTAGTAATAGGTGAAAAACCATCCCTACAAAGGTGTTAATCAGAGACTTGGCTTTGTGGACACTTTTCAGAGAACAAATTTGTTAGCATAAAAATTAAGCAAGAAAATTAAGAGCTGTTAAATCAAGCAATTTGATTTTTTTGCAAGCATATTTCTTTTTCTCTGCAACCCACTGCTAAATTGTGCTTCCTAGATGTTTTTATAAAATCACTGAATCAAATCTAACTCTGATTACATCAGAGAAGGCCAGGTACCCTACACAATAAGATGGGGTTTGAAATTTTGACTTGTCTACTTAAATATCACCAAAATCTGATGACAAGGTCAATTACGTCCCTGGGTGGGATTGAACCACCAACCTTTTGGTTAAAAGCCGTACACACTAACTGATTGTGCCACAGAGACACTTTGCAAAAGTACATACTGACAAAGGCTAATAAGCATTCATCTAAAACGTTTCCTAGAAAAACTTAATAAAGTCAATAATCTGGAGAGTTTTTGTAAGATGTTTCTTCTATCAACCAACGAAGAAACACATTGGTACTTTCCCATGATGAGTGAGTGCTTCAGGATCTCTTGCACTTACATGTGCAGCAGAGTACAGCAATGGAAGCATGCTGGGCCCATAACCCAGAGGTAGGCAGATTGAAACTATCCTCTGCTATATGCATTTTTTTGTTTGTTAATTAAAGTAATCCAAAACTGGGATTGATATTTTGGCTCTTTTATTTTTACTTAAAGTACAATAACTTTTACCATTTTAATTTGTTTTAATAGTATATTGACAGTATTGTTTTCTTTCAAAAATCCACTTAATTTTCTTTACACTATTATTAAAATGGTAATTGACAAAAACAAACTACATTGTCACCAGAAGAGCAATACAAAATGTACAAGTGATATATTAAAATCATCTTTCCAGCTTGAATTTCAATGATGCATTGGGGCAACGATTTTGTGAGAAACATCTTCACCCTTAAATAAAGATTTTCTTAATTCCTTACCTGTGTGCTAATTAGATATCACCTTGTTTTCACATTAAACAGACTTCCACATGAGAAAGCAGCAAGGATGCAGTGGCGTTAATGTTTCCCGGTGTCAACCTGTATTATTTCAGTAGACATTGAAATGAGGATGCATCTTGCTGCCTTTCCAATGAAGCAAGTTTAATTTAGTAATAGGTGAAAAACCATCCTTACAAAGGTGTTAATCAGAGACTTGGCTTTGTGGACACTTTTCAGAGAACAAATTTGTTAGCATAAAAATAAAGCCAGAAAATAAAGAGCTGTTTAATCACTCAATTGGATTTTTCTGCCAGCATATTTTTTTTCTCTGCTACCCACTGCTAAATTGTGCTTCCTAGCTTTTTTTATAAAATCACTGAATCAAATCTAACTCTGATTACATCAGAGAAGGCCAGGTACCCTACACAATAACAGGGGGTATGAAATTTGACTTGTCTACTTAAAGATCACAAAAATCTGATAACAAGGTCAATTACGTCCCTGGGTGGGATTGAACCACTAACCTTTTGGTTAATAGCCGTACATACTAACTGATTGCGCCACAGAGACACTTTGCAAAAGTACATACTGACAAATGCTAATAAGCATTCATCTAAAACGTTTCCTAGAAAAACTTAAAAAAGTCAATAATCTGGAGAGTTTTTGTAAGATGTTTCTTCTATCAACCAACGAAGAAACACATTGGTACTTTCCCATGATGAGTGAGTGCTTCAGGATCTCTTGCACTTACATGTGCAGCAGAGTACAGCAATGGAAGCATGCTGGGCCCATAACCCAGAGGTAGGCAGATTGAAACTATCCTCTGCTATATGCATTTTTTTTTGTTAATTAAAGTAATCCAAAACTGGGATTGATATTTTGTCTCTTTTATTTTTACTTAAAGTACAATAACTTTTACCATTTTAATTTGTTTTAATAGTATATTGACAGTATTGTTTTCTTTCAAAAATCCACTTAATTTTCTTTACCCTATTATTAAAATGGTAATTGACAAAAACAAACTACATTGTCACCAGAAGAGCAATACAAAATGTACAAGTGATATATTAAAATCATCTTTCCAGCTTGAATTTCAACGATGCATTGGGGCAACGATTTTGTGAGAAACATCTTCACCCTTAAATAAAGATTTTCTTAATTCCTTACCTGTGTGCTAATTAGATATCACCAAACAAGGCTTCACCTTCATAGGGAAGAGACTCCCTTTCTTCTTGGAGTCAGCATCAGCATTCTCTTGGTGAATCCACAATGCCCTCCTATCCGACACTGCCATGAAATTGGCCCGTGAACTCAAGAGTCCTATATCCCTTGCAGTCTCACGTAAGTATGCTGCAGTGTCCTTGATATGATACAACGTAAGGAGTATCCCATCTCTCCAGGGTATCTATATCGGATGACAAGGTATTCGACCAATTCTTGAATACTACTACTCACCCATGCACATGTATTTGTATTCTGTCCGCGGCGGGAAATGAATAAACAACCAGAATCCTTTTGGGGATTTGAAACCATTTTGTCGAGCTGGCCCAGACTTTCTCAAACAGAGATGGAGGAACGTTACATCAGCTTTCATTATATATCTATATATACATACATATAGACCCCTTTGTCAGGAACAGCAGGGTCTTCAGTGATTTTAATATGTCCATAATATCCACAATCATGTACTGAATGCTCCTTGCCAATATTGGATCTAATCAGGAAACTTATGGTCGACATAAGTATCAGTATCCGTGTCAGTATCAGTGTGTAGTAACTGGGCAAAATAACATTTTTGCGACCCAGCGGGGCCTGAGGGAAAAGAAACATAGCCATGAATATCACATCTATTCTCTACGTCTGTGTCTGGGACACAGATTTATCCAACCTTACTCTGATATTACTGAAACATTTACCCAGTCAGTTATCGGTGGTGCCAACAGGGCCACCATCATATGTCTGCATTCCTAATATAGTTTCCTCTTGGGAAAAACAGGTCAGATTTCTTTGTCTCAGATCTTCCTCTAGCCTTGTTCTTCTTTTGAGAGTTCCCTTGTGCTGCCTCAGTTGGATCTCCTTCACTTGACAGGGGGGTGCCCGAGCAGCGACCCTCCCCAGCTCTAGCCCAACTCCTACTTACGTGCCAAGTGAGATACTATGATCAGGAAGGTGCTTCTCCCAGGGCAAGGCTCACCCATTGCACTCTGGGTGTGCTGCTCCTGCGATTTCCCCAAATGTGGGACACTTGACTGCATAATTTGTGTTTCCACTGGTCTGCTTTCATATAATTCAGATCTCTTTGTCTCAGGTCTCTCTCCAGCCTAGTTTGCTGTCTGTTTCCACTTCTTTTTTTTTTGAGCCCCTCCCTTCTATACCCTTGTGCACTATCCTGACTTCTCCTCCTGTCTGCTTACTTTGTGCCTTCCAACGCACAATGCGAACTACAGGTAGTGCTGCAGTGCCCACACCCTTTTACTTGCCTTACAGAGCAGCTCTGGAGCTGTTACAGTGCCCAGCTGCTGCAAGAAATCAGCTTGAATGCTTCAGGGGCTGGGGCATAGCCAACATGAGCCCCACACCGAAGGAGGGTGGAGGTGTTTAATGCGAACTAGGGGTCATCCAAGCGCCGCAAAAGGCCGCCATGCCCTGCACGCCCCTTTTCTCTTTTCATATGCAGATGAGGGTTGAAGCCAACTTTGACCCACTGCTTGGATGACATCACCGTATGCAAATCCATCTGCTGCAGGCCTTCCCCCAGGAATGCTTGTACTAGTTGTTGCATTTGGTTTGTTGTTTGGGGGTGCTTCAGTATTAGGCAGCCTTCTGCCCTCCCATGTTCATCTGAAAATATGTGTTCTCCCTGCAGTTGTTGTCCCCAGATGAGAGTTCCCTTGTGCTGCCTCAGTTGAATCTCCTTTACTTGACAGAGATGTGCCTGAGCAGCGGCCCTCCCCAGCTCTATCCCAAATCATACTTATTTTGCATAGGAGATACCATGGTCATGAAGATTGTTCTCCCAGGGTGAGGTTCATTCATTGCATTCTGAGTATGCTAACCCCTGTGATTTCCCCAAATGTGGGAAACTCGACTGCATTATTTGTGGTAGTGGGGGACTGTGTTTGTGCTTTCCTCTGGTCAGCTCTGGTAAAAGTCAGATTTCTTTGTCTCAGATCTTCCTCTAGCCTTGTTCTTCTTTCGAGAGTTCCCTTGTGCTGCCTCAGTTGGATCTCCTTCATTTGACAGGGGGGTGCCCGAGCAGCGACCCTCCCCAGCTCTAGCCCAACTCCTACTTACCTGCCAGGTGAGATACTATGATCATGAAGGTGCTTCTCCCAGGGCAAGACTCACCCATTGCACTCTGGGTGTGCTGCCCCTGTGATTTCCCCAAATGTGGGAAACTTGGCTGCATAATTTGTGTTTCCACTGGTCGGCTTTCATATAATTCAGATTTCTTTGTCTTAGGTCTCTCTCCAGCCTAGTTTGCTGTCTGCTGGCATACTCTCTCTCTGTCTCTCCAAAGGGCCTTGTGGGGAAACTGTCTTCAGAAAAAGCATTCCCTGTGTGTGTAGTGTGTCGGTACACGTGTGTCGACATGTCTGAGGAAGAAGGCTATATTAGAGAGGAGCGGGAGCAAATGAACGTGGTGTCTCCGCCGACACCTGATTGGATGGATATGTGGAATGTTTAAAATGCTAGTGTAAACTCATTGCACAAAAGATTAGACAAGGCAGAAGCTTTGGGACAGTCAGGGTCTCAACCAATGCCTAATCCTATGTCGCAGGGACTGTCAGGGTCTCATAAGCGCCCACTATCCAGATTGTTGACACAGATACCGACACGGATTCTGACTCCAGTGTCGATTACGATGATGCAAAGTTACAGCCAAAATTGGCAAAATACATTTGATATATGATTATGGCAATAAAAGATGTTTTGCACATCACAGAGGAGCCCCCTATCCCTGACAAGAGGGTACATATGTACAAGGGAAAGAAGCCTGAGGTAACCTTTCCCCCCTCACACGAGCTGAACGAGTTATGTGAAAAAGCTTGGGAATCTCCTGCAGATTTCCAAAAGGATTCCCCTTTCCCATCAACGGATAGGTTACGATGGGAATCCTCCCCTTGGGTGGACAAAGCATTAACACGCTTATCCAAGAAGGTAGCCCTCCCGTCCCAGGATACGGCTACCCTCAAAGAGTCTGCTGACCGCAAACAGGAGATTACCCTGAAGTCCATTTATACACATTCAGGTACCTTACTCAGACCGGCAATTGCGTCGGCCTGGGTGTGTAGTGCTGTAGCGGCATGGACGGATACCCTAGATAAGGCTACTATTTTATTGCCCCTGGGGCATATAAGAGATGCTGTCCTATATATGTGTGTATGCAAACTACAGGTGGTGCTGCAGGGCTCACACCCTTTTACTTGTCTTGTAGAGCAACTCTGGAGCTGTTACTGGGTCCAGCTGCTGCAAGAAATCAGCTTGAATGCTTCAGGGGCTTGGGCATGGCCAACATGAGCCCCACACTGATGGGGGTGTATAAAGCGATCTAGGGGTCATCCAAGCGCAACCCCACAAAGGCCGCCATGCCCTGCGTGACCATTTTCTCTTTTCATATGCAGACGAGGGTTGCAGCCAACTATGCCCATTGCTTGGATGACATCACCGTATGCAAATCCGTCTGCTGCAGACCTTTCCCCAGGAATGCTTGTACTAGTTGTTGCATATGGTTTGATGTTTGAGGGTGCTTCAGTATTAGGCAGCCTTCCGCCCTCTCATGTTCATCTGAAAATATGTGGTCTCCCTGCAGTTCCCTTGTGCTTCCTCAGTTGAATCTCCTTAACTTGACGGGTGTGTGCCCGAGCAGCCGCCCTCCACAGCCCTATCCCAGCACATGCTTTTCTTGCGTATGAGATCTCTTGATCATGAAGATAGTTCTCACAGGGTGAGGTTCATCCATTACATTTTAAAGTAGGAAGGTACAAATTACATATTCAAATTACATATATGTGCTGGATTCAAATGTTTTCCCCTCTTCCTTTCTCAATTGTGCCCATCAGCAGCTATTCTAATGTTGCTGCCAATGGGTGTGACACATTCATTTCTTCTGTGGGGTACACTGGACTCCACAAGGATTCACATTGGGGTGTAGAGTAGGATCTTGTTCTGAGGCACCAACAGGCTCAAAGCTTTTGACTGTTCCCAAGATGCTCAGCGCCCCCTCCTCTATAACCTCGCTTCCATGAACAGGGAGCTCAGTTTGTAGTTGGTGCCTTCAGTAGCAGGCCACTTAAGAGGGGGCTGCCTCAGGCAGCCTATTCTTAGCTATTAATTTTGACAAGAAAAGAAGAACTTTTATTTATAAGAATCTACAAGGGCTGCAGCGGCCCTCCCCAGCCCTATCCCAAATCATACTTATTTTGCATAGGAGATACCATGGTCATGAAGATTGTTCTCCCAGGGTGAGGTTCATTCATTGCATTCTGGGTATGCTGACCCCTGTGATTTCCCCAAATGTGGGAAACTCAACTGCATTATTTGTGGTAGTGGGGGACTGTGTTTGTGCTTTCTTCTGGTCAACTCCCCCCTCTTCCTGCTGTGTTCGGCCACCCCCTACCCCCTCCCCTCCCTGCCGTGTGTCCGGTCACCCTCCCCTCTCTGCTGTGTGTCCAGCCACCCCCCCCCCCCTCTCAGCTGTGTGTCCGGCCACCCCCCCAGACACGCAGCGCCTGACACACACAGACATGCAACGCCTGACACGCATACGCATATGCAGCGCTGGACGCACACGCACACAGCACCTGACACACACACACACACACACAGCACCTGACACACACGCACACACACAGCACCTGACACACACACACACAGCACCTGACACTCACACGGACCTGACACACGCGCACACACTCACACGCAGCACCTGACACACGCACACACAGACGCAGCACCTGACACTCACACGGACCTGACACACACGCACACACTCACACGCGGCGCCTGACGCACATAGACACGCGGCGCCTGACGCACATAGACACGCGGCGCCTGACGCACACGCGGCGCCTGACGCACACGCGGCGCCTGACGCACACGCGGCGCCTGACAGACACGCGGCGCCTGACACACACGCACAGGCAGCGCCTGGCACACACGCACAGGCAGCGCCTGACACACACGCAGCGCCTGACACACACAGACACGCAGCGCCTGACACACACAGACACGCAGCGCCTAACGCACAGGCAGCGCCTGACACACGCAGCGCCTGACACACGCAGCGCCTGACACACGCAGCGCCTGACACACGCAGCGCCTGACACACACACGCACCTGACACTCACATGCTCCTGACACACGAAGCATGATGGCCTAACAGGAGGCTTTAAAATTTTCTTTCTAGTGACCTTCGTTTGGGAGAAAAATGCAAAGGTACAAGACAGCTTTTCCTTGCCAATATCTCTCTTTTGCAAAGAGCTGCGCATTGGAAAATTCAGGGCTATGTCGTGTAGATGATGGCCTAACAGGAGGCTTTAAAATTATCTTTCTAGTGTCCTTCGTTTGGGAGAAAAATGCAAAGGTACAAGACAGCTTTTCCTTGCCAATATCTCTCTTTTGCAAAGAGCTGCGCATTGGAAAATTCAGGGCTATGTCGTGTAGATGATGGCCTAACAGGAGGCTTTAAAATTATCTTTCTAGTGTCCTTCGTTTGGGAGAAAAATGCAAAGGTACAAGACAGCTTTTCCTTGCCAATATCTCTCTTTTGCAAAGAGCTGCGCATTGGAAAATTCAGGGCTATGTCGTGTAGATGATGGCCTAACAGGAGGCTTTAAAATTTTCTTTCTAGTGTCCTTCGTTTGGGAGAAAAATGCAAAGGTACAAGACAGCTTTTCCTTGCCAATATCTCTCTTTTGCAAAGAGCTGCGCATTGGAAAATTCAGGGCTATGTCGTGTAGATGATGGCCTATCAGGAGGCTTTAACATTTTCTTTCTAGTGTCCTTCGTTTGGGAGAAAAATGCAAAGGTACAAGACAGCTTTTCCTTGCCAATATCTCTCTTTTGCAAAGAGCTGCGCATTGGAAAATTCAGGGCTATGTCGTGTAGATGATGGCCTAACAGGAGGCTTTAAAATTTTCTTTCTAGTGTCCTTCGTTTGGGAGAAAAATGCAAAGGTACAAGACAACTTTTCCTTGCCAATATCTCTCTTTTGCAAAGAGCTGCGCATTGGAAAATTCAGGGCTATGTCGTGTAGATGATGGCCTAACAGGAGGCTTTAAAATTTTCTTTCTAGTGACCTTCGTTTGGGAGAAAAATGCAAAGGTACAAGACAGCTTTTCCTTGCCAATATCTCTCTTTTGCAAAGAGCTGCGCATTGGAAAATTCAGGGCTATGTCGTGTAGATGATGGCCTAACAGGAGGCTTTAAAATTATCTTTCTAGTGTCCTTCGTTTGGGAGAAAAATGCAAAGGTACAAGACAGCTTTTCCTTGCCAATATCTCTCTTTTGCAAAGAGCTGCGCATTGGAAAATTCAGGGCTATGTCGTGTAGATGATGGCCTAACAGGAGGCTTTAAAATTATCTTTCTAGTGTCCTTCGTTTGGGAGAAAAATGCAAAGGTACAAGACAGCTTTTCCTTGCCAATATCTCTCTTTTGCAAAGAGCTGCGCATTGGAAAATTCAGGGCTATGTCGTGTAGATGATGGCCTAACAGGAGGCTTTAAAATTTTCTTTCTAGTGTCCTTCGTTTGGGAGAAAAATGCAAAGGTACAAGACAGCTTTTCCTTGCCAATATCTCTCTTTTGCAAAGAGCTGGGCATTGGAAAATTCAGGGCTATACCGTGTAGATGAAGCACTAACAGGAGGCTTTAAAATTTTCTTTCTAGTGTCCTTCGTTTGGGAGAAAAATGCAAAGGTACAAGACAGCTTTTCCTTGCCAATATCTCTCTTTTGCAAAGAGCTGCGCATTGGAAAATTCAGGGCTATGCCGTGTAGATGATGGCCTAACAGGAGGCTTAAAAATTTTCTTTCTAGTGTCCTTCGTTTGGGAGAAAAATGCAAAGGTACAAGACAGCTTTTCCTTGCCAATATCTCTCTTTTGCAAAGAGCTGCGCATTGGAAAATTCAGGGCTATGTCGTGTAGATGATGGCCTAACAGGAGGCTTTAAAATTTTCTTTCTAGTGACCTTCGTTTGGGAGAAAAATGCAAAGGTACAAGACAGCTTTTCCTTGCCAATATCTCTCTTTTGCAAAGAGCTGCGCATTGGAAAATTCAGGGCTATGTCGTGTAGATGATGGCCTAACAGGAGGCTTTAAAATTTTCTTTCTAGTGTCCTTCGTTTGGGAGAAAAATGCAAAGGTACAAGACAGCTTTTCCTTGCCAATATCTTTCTTTTGCAAAGAGCTGCGCATTGGAAAATTCAGGGCTATGTCGTGTAGATGATGGCCTAACAGTAGGCTTTAAAATTATCTTTCTAGTGTCCTTCGTTTGGGAGAAAAATGCAAAGGTACAAGACAGCTTTTCCTTGCCAATATCTCTCTTTTGCAAAGAGCTGCGCATTGGAAAATTCAGGGCTATACCGTGTAGATGAAGCACTATCAGGAGGCTTTAAAATTTTCATTCTAGTGTCCTTCGTTTGGGAGAAAAATGCAAAGGTACAAGACAGCTTTTCCTTGCCAATATCTCTCCTTTGCAAAGAGCTGCGCATTGGAAAATTCAGGGCTATGCCGTGTAGATGATGGCCTAACAGGAAGCTTTAAAATTTTCTTTCTAGTGTCCTTCGTTTGGGAGAAAAATGCAAAGGTACAAGACAGCTTTTCCTTGCCAATATCTCTCTTTTGCAAAGAGCTGTGCATTGGAAAATTCAGGGCTATGTCGTGTAGATGATGGCCTAACAGGAGGCTTTAAAATTATCTTTCTAGTGTCCTTCGTTTGGGAGAAAAATGCAAAGGTACAAGACAGCTTTTCCTTGCCAATATCTCTCTTTTGCAAAGAGCTGCGCATTGTAAAAATCAGGGCTATGTCGTGTAGATGATGGCCTAACAGGAGGCTTTAAAATTATCTTTCTAGTGTCCTTCGTTTGGGAGAAAAATGCAAAGGTACAAGACAGCTTTTCCTTGCCAATATCTCTCTTTTGCAAAGAGCTACGCATTGGAAAATTCAGGGCTATGTCTTGTAGATGATGGCCTAACAGTAGGCTTTAAAATTTTCTTTCTAGTGTCCTTCGTTTGGGAGAAAAATGCAAAGGTACAAGACAGCTTTTCCTTGCCAATATCTCTCTTTTGCAAAGAGCTACGCATTGGAAAATTCAGGGCTATGTCTTGTAGATGATGGCCTAACAGTAGGCTTTAAAATTTTCTTTCTAGTGTCCTTCTTTTGGGAGAAAAATGCAAAGGTACAAGACAGCTTTTCCTTGCCAATATCTCTCTTTTGCAAAGAGCTGCGCATTGGAAAATTCAGGGCTATGTCGTGTAGATGATGGCCTAACAGGAGGCTTTAAAATTATCTTTCTAGTGTCCTTCGTTTGGGAGAAAAATGCAAAGGTACAAGACAGCTTTTCCTTGCCAATATCTCTCTTTTGCAAAGAGCTACGCATTGGAAAATTCAGGGCTATGTCGTGTAGATGATGGCCTAACAGGAGGCTTTAACATTTTCTTTCTAGTGTCCTTCGTTTGGGAGAAAAATGCAATGGTACAAGACAGCTTTTCCTTGCCAATATCTCTCTTTTGCAAAGAGCTGCGCATTGGAAAATTCAGGGCTATGTCGTGTAGATGATGGAATAACAGGAGGCTTTAAAATTTTCTTTCTAGTGTCCTTCGTATGGGAGAAAAATGCAAAGGTACAAGACAGCTTTTCCTTGCCAATATCTCTCTTTTGCAAAGAGCTGCGCATTGGAAAATTCAGGGCTATGCCGTGTAGATGATGGCCTAACAGGAGGCTTTAAAATTTTCTTTCTAGTGTCCTTCGTTTGGGAGAAAAATGCAAAGGTACAAGACAGCTTTTCCTTGCCAATATCTCTCTTTTGCAAAGAGCTGCGCATTGGAAAATTCAGGGCTATGTCGTGTAGATGATGGCCTAACAGGAGGCTTTAAAATTATCTTTCTCTATCGTCCTAAGTGGATGCTGGGGTTCCTGAAAGGACCATGGGGAATAGCGGCTCCGCAGGAGACAGGGCACAAAAGTAAAGCTTTTACAGGTCAGGTGGTGTGTACTGGCTCCTCCCCCTATGACCCTCCTCCAGACTCCAGTTAGATTTTTGTGCCCGGCCGAGAAGGGTGCAATTCTAGGTGGCTCTCATAAAGAGCTGCTTAGAGAGTTTAGCTTAGGTTTTTTATTTTACAGTGATTCCTGCTGGCAACAGGATCACTGCAACGAGGGACAGAGGGGAGAAGAAGTGAACTCACCTGCGTGCAGGATGGATTGGCTTCTTGGCTACTGGACATGAAGCTCCAGAGGGACGATCACAGGTACAGCCTGGATGGTCACCGGAGCCACGCCGCCGGCCCCCTCACAGATGCTGAAGCAAGAAGAGGTCCAGAATCGGCGGCTGAAGACTCCTGCAGTCTTCTTAAGGTAGCGCACAGCACTGCAGCTGTGCGCCATTTTCCTCTCAGCACACTTCACACGGCAGTCACTGAGGGTGCAGGGCGCTGGGGGGGGGGCGCCCTGGGAGGCAAATGAAAACCTTTAAAAAGGCTAAAAATACCTCACATATAGCCCCAGAGGCTATATGGAGATATTTACCCCTGCCTAAATGTACTAAATAGCGGGAGACGAGCCCGCCGAAAAAGGGGCGGGGCCTATCTCCTCAGCACACGGCGCCATTTTCTGTCACAGCTCCGCTGGTCAGGAAGGCTCCCAGGTCTCTCCCCTGCACTGCACTACAGAAACAGGGTATAACAGAGAGGGGGGGCAAAATAAATGGCAATATATTAATATAAAAGCAGCTATAAGGGAGCACTTAATCATAAGGCTATCCCTGTCATATATAGCGCTTTTTGGTGTGTGCTGGCAGACTCTCCCTCTGTCTCCCCAAAGGGCTAGTGGGTCCTGTCTTCGTATAGAGCATTCCCTGTGTGTCTGCTGTGTGTCGGTACGTGTGTGTCGACATGTATGAGGACGTTATTGGTGTGGAGGCGGAGCAATTGCCAAATATGAGGATGTCACCTCCTAGGGGGTCGACACCAGAATGGATGCCTTTATTTGTGGAATTACGGGATAGCGTCAACTCGCTTAAGCAGTCGTTTGCCGACATGAGGCGGCCGGACACTCAATTAGTGCCTGTCCAGGCGCCTCAAACACCGTCAGGGGCTGTAAAACGCCCCTTGCCTCAGTCGGTCGACACAGACCCAGACACAGGCACTGATTCCGGTGGTGAAGGTGACGAATCAACCGTATTTTCCAGTAGGGCCACACGTTATATGATTTTGGCAATAAAGGAGATGTTACATTTAGCTGATACTACAGGTACCACTAAACAGGGTATTATGTGGGGTGTGAAAAAACTACCAGTAGTTTTTACCGAATCAGAAGAATTAAATGACGTGTGTGATGAAGCGTGGGGTGCCCCGATAAAAAACTGCTAATTTCAAAGAAGTTATTGGCTTTATACCCTTTCCCGCCAGAGGTTAGGGAGCGCTGGGAAACACCTCCTAGGGTGGACAAAGCGCTAACACGCTTATCAAAACAAGTGGCGTTACCCTCTCCTGAGACGGCCGCACTTAAAGATCCATCAGATAGGAGGATGGAAAATATCCAAAAAGGTATATACACACATGCAGGTGTTATACTACGACCAGCTATTGCGACTGCCTGGATGTGCAGTGCTGGGGTAGTTTGGTCAGAGTCCCTGATCGAAAATATTGATACCCTGGACAGGGACAATATTTTACTGTCGTTAGAACAAATAAAGGATGCATTTCTTTATATGCGTGATGCACAGAGAGATATCTGCACACTGGCATCACGGGTAAGTGTGCTATGTCCATTTCGGCCAGAAGAGCTTTATGGACACGACAGTGGACAGGCGATGCGTAGAGGAGTTATTTGGGGTCGGTCTATCGGATTTGGTGGCCACGGCTACGGCCGGGATATCCACCTTTCTACCTCAAGTCACTCCCCAACAGAAAAAGGCACCGACCTTTCAACCGCAGCCCTTTCGTTCCTTTAAAAATAAGAGAGCAAAGGGCTATTCATATCTGCCACGAGGCAGAGGACGAGGGAAGAGACAGCAACAGGCAGCTCCTTCCCAGGAACAGAAGCCCTCCCCGGCTTCTACAAAAGCCTCAGCATGACGCTGGGGCTTCGCAAGCGGACTCGGGGGCGGTAGGCGGTCGTCTCAAGAATTACAGCGCGCAGTGGGCTCACTCGCAGGTAAATCCCTGGATCCTGCAGATAATATCTCAGGGGTACAGGTTGAAATTAGAGACAGAGCCACCTCGCCGTTTCCTGAAGTCTGCTTTACCAACGTCCCCCTCAGAAAGGGAGACGGTTTTGGAAGCCATTCACAAGCTGTATTCTCAGCAGGTGATAGTCAAGGTACCTCTTCTACAACAAGGGAAGGGGTATTATTCCACTCTTTTTGTGGTACCGAAGCCGGATGGCTCGGTAAGGCCTATTCTAAATCTGAAGTCCTTGAACCTGTACATAAAGAAGTTCAAGTTCAAGATGGAGTCACTCAGAGCAGTGATAGCGAACCTGGAAGAAGGGGACTTTATGGTATCCTTGGACATCAAGGATGCGTATCTCCACGTTCCAATTACCCCTCACACCAGGGGTACCTCAGGTTCGTTGTACAAAACTGTCACTATCAGTTTCAGACGCTGCCGTTTGGTTTGTCCACGGCACCTCGGGTCTTTACAAAGGTAATGGCCGAGATAATATTTCTTCTTCGAAGAAAAGGCGTATTAATTATCCCATACTTGGACGATCTCCTAATAAGGGCAAGGTCCAGAGAACAGCTAGAGATGGGTTTAGCACTATCTCAAGAGGTGCTAAAGCAGCACGGATGGATTCTGAATATTCCAAAATCCCAATTAATGCCGACAACTCGTCTGCTGTTCCTGGGGATGATTCTGGACACAGTTCAGAAAAAGGTTTTTCTTCCCGAAGAAAAAGCCAAGGAGTTATCTGACCTGGTCAGGAACCTCCTAAAACCAGGAAAGGTGTCTGTACATCAATGCACAAGAGTCCTGGGAAAAAATGGTAGCTTCTTACGAAGCAATCCCTTTCGGCAGATTCCATGCAAAGGGATCTGTTGGACAAATGGTCAGGGTCGCATCTTCAGATGCACCTGCGGATAACCCTGTCGCCGAGGACAAGGGTATCCCTTCTGTGGTGGTTGCAGGAGGCTCATCTATTGGAGGGCCGCAGATTCGGCATGCAGGATTGGATCCTGGTGACCACGGATGCCAGCCTGAGAGGCTGGGGAGCAGTCACACAGGGAAGAAATTTCCAGGGAGTGTGGTCGAGCCTGAAAAAGTCTCTTCACATAAGCATTCTGGAACTAAGAGCAATCTACAATGCTCTAAGCCAGGCGGAACCTCTGCTTCAAGGAAGACCGGTGTTGATCCAGTCGGACAACATCACGGCAGTCGCCCATGTAAACAGACAGGGCGGCACAAAAAGCAGGAGGGCAATGGCAGAAGCTGCCAGGATCCTTCGCTGGGCGGAGAATCACGTGATAGCACTGTCAGCAGTATTCATCCCGGGCGTGGACAACTGGGAAGCAGACTTCCTCAGCAGACACGACCTTCACCCGGGAGAGTGGAGACAGTCTGTTGCTGTCTGTTTCCACTTCTCTTTTCTTGAGCCGCTCCCTTCTATGCCCTTGCGCACTATCCTGACTTCTCCCGTCTGCTTACTTTGTGCCTTCCAACGCACAATGCGAACTACAGGTAGTGCTGCAGGGCCCACACCCTTTTACTTGCCTTACAGAGCAGCTCTGGAGCTGTTACAGTGCCCAGCTGCTGCAAGAAATCAGCTTGAATGCTTCAGGTGCTGGGGCATAGCCAACATGAGCCCCACACCTAAGGAGGGTGGAGGTGTTTAATGCGAATTAGGGGTCATGCAAGCGCCGCAAAAGGCCGCCATGCCCTGCACATCCCTTTTTTCTTTTCATATGCAGACGAGGGTTGAAGCCAACTTTGACCCACTGCTTGGATGACATCACCATATGCAAATCCATCTGCTGCAGGCCTTCCCCCAGGAATGCTTGCACTAGTTGTTGCATTTGGTTTGTTGTTTGGGGGTGCTTCAGTATTAGGCAGCCTTCTGCCCTCCCATGTTCATCTGAAAATATGTGTTCTCCCTGCAGTTGTTGTCCCCAGATGAGAGTTCCCTTGTGCTGCCTCAGTTGAATCTCCTTTACTTGACAGAGATGTGCCTGAGCAGCGGCCCTCCCCAGCCCTATCCCAAATCATACTTATTTTGCATAGGAGATACCATGGTCATGAAGATTGTTCTCCCATGGTGAGGTTCATTCATTGCATTCTGGGTATGCTGACCCCTGTGATTTCCCCAAATGTGGGAAACTCGACTGCATTATTTGTGGTAGTGGGGGACTGTGTTTGTGCTTTCCTCTGGTCAGCTCTGGTAAAAGCCAGATTTCTGTGTCTCAGATCTTCCTCTAGCCTTGTTCTTCTTTCGAGAGTTCTCTTGTGCTGCCTCAGTTGGATCTCCTTCACTTGACAGGGGGGTGCCCGAGCAGCGACCCTCCTCAGCTCTTGCCCAACTCCTACTTACCTGCCAGGTGAGATACTATGATCATGAAGGTGCTTCTCCCAGGGCAAGGCTCACCCATTGCACTCTGTGTGTGCTGCTCCAGCTATTTCCCCAAATGTGGGAAACTCGACTGCATAATTTGTGTTTCCCCTGGTCGGCTCTCGTATAATTCAGATCTCTTTGTCTCAGGTCTCTCTCCAGCCTAGTTTGCTGTCAGTTTCCACTTCTCTTTTCTTGAGCCGCTCCCTTCTATGCCCTTGCGCACTATCCTGACTTCTCCCGTCTGCTTACTTTGTGCCTTCCAGCGCACAATGCGAACTACAGGTAGTGCTGCAGGGCCCACACCCTTTTAGTTGCCTTACAGAGCAGCTCTGGAGCTGTTACAGTGCCCAGCTGCTGCAAGAAATCAGCATGAATGTTCTTCGTTGATTGATGGAAGAAACATCTTACAAAAACTCTCCAGATTATTGACTTTTTAAAGTTTTTCTAGGAAACGTTCTAGATGAATGCTTATTAGCGTTTGTCAGAATGTAAGTTTGCAAAGTGTCTCTGTGGCGCAATCAGTTAGCGTGTTCGGTTATTATCTAAAAGGTTGGTGGTTCAATCCCACCCAGGGACGTAATTTACCTTGTGATCAGATTTTGGTGATCTTAAAGTAGACAAGTCAAAATTTCAAACCCCCTGTTATGGTGTGGGTACCTGGCCTTCCCTGATGTAATCAGAGTTAGATTTGATTCAGTGATTTTATAAAAACAGCTAGGAAGCACAATTTAGCAGTAGGTTGCAGAGAAAAAAAAAATATGCTGGCAGAAAAATCCAATTGAGTGAATAAACAGCTCTTCATTTTCTGGCTTTATTTTTATGCTAACAAATTTGTTCTCTGAAAAGTGTCCACAAAGCCAAGTCTCTGATTAACACCTTTGTAAGGATGGTTTTTCACCTATTACTAAATTAAACTTGCTTCATTGGAAAGGCAGCAAGATGCATCCTCATTTCAATGTCTACTGAAATAATACAGGTTGACACCAGGAAACATTAACGGCACTGCATCCTTGCTGCTTTCTCATGTGGAAGTCTGTTTAATGTGAAAACAAGGTGATATCTAATTAGCACACAGGTAAGCAATTAAGAAAATCTTTATTTAAGGGTGAAGATGTTTCTCACAAAATCGTTGCCCCAATGCATCATTGAAATTCAACCTGGAAAGATGATTTTAATATATCACTTGTACATTTTGTATTGCTCTTCTGGTGACAATGTAGTTTGTTTTTGTCAATTACCATTTTAATAATAGGGTAAAGAAAATTAAGTGGATTTTTGAAAGAAAACAATACTGTCAATATACTATTAAAACAAATTAAAATGGTAAAAGTTATTGTACTTTAAGTAAAAATAAAAGAGCAAAAATATCCATCCCAGTTTTGGATTACTTTAATTAACAAAAAAATGCATATAGCAAAGGATAGTTTCAATCTGCCTACCTCTGGGTTATGGGCCCAGCATGCTTCCATTGCAGTACTCTGCTGCACATGTAAGTGCAAGAGATCCTGAAGCACTCACTCATCATGGGAAAGTACCAATGTGTTTCTTTGTTGGTTGATGGAAGAAACATCTTACAAAAACTCTCCAGATTATTGACTTTTTAAAGTTTTTCTAGGAAACGTTCTAGATGAATGCTTATTAGCCTTTGTCAGTATGTACTTTTTGCAAAGTGTCTCTGTGGCGCAATTGGTTAGTGTGTACGGCTATTAACCAAAAGGTTGGTGGTTAAATCCTACCCAGGGACGTAATTGACCTTGTGATCAGATTTTGGTAATATTTAAGTAGACAAGTCAAAATTTCAAACCCCCTCTTATTGTGTAGGGTACCTAGCCTTCTCTGATGTAATCAGAGTTAGATTTGATTCAGTGATTTTATAAAAACAGCTAGGAAGCACAATTTAGCAGTGGGTTGCAGAGAAAAAGAAATATGCTGGCAAAAAAATCCAATTGAGTGATTAAACAGCTCTTCATTTCTGGCTTTATTTTTATGCTAACAAATTTGTTCTCTGAAAAGTGTCCACAAAGCCAAGTCTCTGATTAACACCTTTGTAGGGATGGTTTTTCACGTATTACTAAATTAAACTTGCTTCATTGGAAAGGCAGCAAGATGCATCCTCATTTCAATGTCTACTGAAATAATACAAGTTGACACCAGGAAACATTAACGCCACTGCATCCTTGCTGCTTTCTCATGTGGAAGTCTGTTTAATGTGAAAACAAGGTGATATCTAATTAGCACACAGGTAAGGAATTAAGAAAATCTTTATTTAAGGGTGAAGATGTTTCTCACAAAATCGTTGCCCCAATGCATCATTGAAATTCAAGCTGGAAAGATGATTTTAATATATCACTTGTACATTTTGTATTGCTCTTCTGGTGACAATGTAGTTTGTTTTTGTCAATTACCATTTTAATAATAGGGTAAAGAAAATTAAGTGGATTTTTGAAAGAAAACAATACTGTCAATATACTATTAAAACAAATTAAAATGGTAAAAGTTATTGTACTTTAAGTAAAAATAAAAGAGCAAAAATATCAATCCCAGTTTTGGATTACTTTAATTAACAAAAAAAAATGCATATAGCAAAGGATAGTTTCAATCTGCCTACCTCTGGGTTATGGGCCCAGCATGCTTCCATTGCAGTACTCTGCTGCACATGTAAGTGCAAGAGATCCTGAAGCACTCACTCATCATGGGAAAGTACCAATGTGTTTCTTCGTTGGTTGATGGAAGAAACATCTTACAAAAACTCTCCAGATTATTGACTTTTTAAAGTTTTTCTAGGAAACGTTCTAGATGAATGCTTATTAGCCTTTGTCAGTATGTACTTTGGCAAAGTGTCTCTGTGGCGCAATTAGTTAGTGTGTAAGGCTATTAATCAAAAGGTTGGTGGTTCAATCTCACCCAGGAATGTAATTGACCTTGTGATCAGATTTTGGTGATATTTAAGTAGACAAGTCAAAATTTCAAACCCCCTCTTATTGTGTAGGGTACCTGGCCTTCTCTGATGTAATCAGAGTTAGATTTGATTCAGTGATTTTATAAAAAACAGCTAGGAAGCACAATTTAGCAGTGGGTTGCAGATAAAAAAAATATGCTGGCAGAAAAATCCAATTGAGTGATTAAACAGCTCTTCATTTTCTGGCTTTATTTTTATGCTAACAAATTTGTTCTCTGAAAAGTGTCCACAAAGCCATGTCTCTGATTAACACCTTTGTAGGGATGGTTTTTCACCTATTACTAAATTAAACTTGCTTCATTGGAAAGGCAGCAAGATGCATCCTCATTTCAATGTCTACTGAAATAATACAGGTTGACACCAGGAAACATTAACGCCACTGCATCCTTGCTGCTTTCTCATGTGGAAGTTTGTTTAATGTGAAAACAATGTGATATCTAATTAGCACACAGGTAAGGAATTAAGAAAATCTTTATTTAAGGGTGAAGATGTTTCTCACAAAATCGTTGCCCCAATGCATCATTGAAATTCAAGCTGGAAAGATGATTTTAATATATCACTTGTACATTTTGTATTGCTCTTCTGGTGACAATGTAGTTTGTTTTTGTCAATTACCATTTTAATAATAGGGTAAAGAAAATTAAGTGGATTTTTGAAAGAAAACAATACTGTCAATATACTATTAAAACAAATTAAAATGGTAAAAGTTATTGTACTTTAAGTAAAAATAAAAGAGCAAAAATATCAATCCCAGTTTTGGATTACTTTAATTAACAAAAAAAAATGCATATAGCAAAGGATAGTTTCAATCTGCCTACCTCTGGGTTATGGGCCCAGCATGCTTCCATTGCAGTACTCTGCTGCACATGTAAGTGCAAGAGATCCTGAAGCACTCACTCATCATGGGAAAGTACCAATGTGTTTCTTCATTGGTTGATGGAAGAAACATCTTACAAAAACTCTCCAGATTATTGACTTTTTAAAGTTTTTCTAGGAAACGTTCTAGATGAATGCTTATTAGCCTTTGTCAGTATGGACTTTTGCAAAGTGTCTCTGTGGCGCAATTGGTTAGTGTGTTAAGCTATTAACCAAAAGGTTGGTGGTTCAATCCCACCCAGGGACGTAATTGACCTTGTGATCAGATTTTGGTGATATTTAAGTAGACAAGTCAAAATTTCAAACCCCATCTTATTGTGTAGGGTACCTGGCCTTCTCTGATGTTATCAGAGTTAGATTTGATTCAGTGGTTTTATAAAAAACAGCTAGGAAGCACAATTTAGCAGTGGGTTGCAGAGAAAAAAAATATGCTGGCAAAAAAATCCAATTGAGTGATTAAACAGCTCTTCATTTTCTGGTTTATTTTTATGCTAACAAATTTGTTCTCTGAAAAGTGTCCACAAAGCCAAGTCTCTGATTAACACCTTTGTAGGGATGGTTTTTCACCTATTACTAAATTAAACTTGCTTCATTGGAAAGGCAGCAAGATGCATCCTCATTTCAATGTCTACTGAAATAATACAGGTTGACACCAGGAAACATTAACGCCACTGCATCCTTGCTGCTTTCTCATGTGGAAGTCTGTTTAATGTGAAAACAAGGTGATATCTAATTAGCACACAGGTAAGGAATTAAGAAAATCTTTATTTAAGGGTGAAGATGTTTCTCACAAAATCGTTGCCCCAATGCATCATTGAAATTCAAGCTGGAAAGATGATTTTAATATATCACTTGTACATTTTGTATTGCTCTTCTGGTGACAATGTAGTTTGTTTTTGTCAATTACCATTTTAATAATAGGGTAAAGAAAATTAAGTGGATTTTTGAAAGAAAACAATACTGTCAATATACTATTAAAACAAATTAAAATGGTAAAAGTTATTGTACTTTAAGTAAAAATAAAAGAGCAAAAATATCAATCCCAGTTTTGGATTACTTTAATTAACAAAAAAAAATGCATATAGCAAAGGATAATTTCAATCTGCCTACCTCTGGGTTATGAGCCCAGCATGCTTCCATTGCAGTACTCTGCTGCACATGTAAGTGCAAGAGATCCTGAAGCACTCACTCATCATGGGAAAGTACCAATGTGTTTCTTCGTTGGTTGATGGAAGAAACATCTTAAAAAACTCTCCAGATTATTGACTTTTTAAAGTTTTTCTAGGAAACGTTCTAGATGAATGCTTATTAGCCTTTGTCAGTATGTACTTTTGCAAAGTGTCTCTGTGGCGCAATTGGTTAGTGTGTAAGGCTATTAACAAAAGGTTGGTGGTTCAATCCCACCCAGGAATGTAATTGACCTTGTGATCAGATTTTGGTGATATTTAAGTAGACAAGTCAAAATTTCAAACCCCCTCTTATTGTGTAGGGTACCTGGCCTTCTCTGATGTAATCAGAGTTAGATTTGATTCAGTGATTTTATAAAAAACAGCTAGGAAGCACAATTTAGCAGTGGGTTGCAGATAAAAAAAATATGCTGGCAAAAAAATACAATTGAGTGATTAAACAGCTCTTCATTTTCTGGCTTTATTTTTATGCTAACAAATTTGTTCTCTGAAAAGTGTCCACAAAGCCAAGTCTCTGATTAACACCTTTGTAGGGATGGTTTTTCACCTATTACTAAATTAAACTTGCTTCATTGGAAAGGCAGCAAGATGCATCCTCATTTCAATGTCTACTGATATAATACAGGTTGACACCAGGAAACATTAACGCCACTGCATCCTTGCTGCTTTCTCATGTGGAAGTCTGTTTAATGTGAAAACAAGGTGATATCTAATTAGCACACAGGTAAGGAATTAAGAAAATCTTTATTTAAGGGTGAAGATGTTTCTCACAAAATCGTTGCCCCAATGCATCATTGAAATTCAAGCTGGAAAGATGATTTTAATATATCACTTGTACATTTTGTATTGCTCTTCTGGTGACAATGTAGTTTGTTTTTGTCAATTACCATTTTAATAATAGGGTAAAGAAAATTAAGTGGATTTTTGAAAGAAAACAATACTGTCAATATACTATCAAAACAAATTAAAATGGTAAAAGTTATTGTACTTTAAGTAAAAATAAAAGAGCCAAAATATCAATCCCAGTTTTGGATTACTTTAATTAACAAAAAAAATGCATATAGCAAAGGATAGTTTCAATCTGCCTACCTCTGGGTTATGGGCCCAGCATGCTTCTATTGCAGTACTCTGCTGCACATGTAAGTGCAAGAGATCCTGAAGCACTCACTCATCATGGGAAAGTACCAATGTGTTTCTTCATTGGTTGATGGAAGAAACATCTTACAAAAACTCTCCAGATTATTGACTTTTTAAAGTTTTTCTAGGAAACGTTCTAGATGAATGCTTATTAGCCTTTGTCAGTATGTAATTTTGCAAAGTGTCTCTGTGGCGCAATTGGTTAGTGTGTAAGGCTATTAACCAAAAGGTTGGTGGTTCAATCCCACCCAGGGACGTAATTGACCTTGTGATCAGATTTTGGTGATATTTAAGTAGACAAGTCAAAATTTCAAACCCCATCTTATTGTGTAGGGTACCTGGCCTTCTCTGATGTAATCAGAGTTAGATTTGATTCATTGATTTTATAAAAACAGCTAGGAAGCACAATTTAGCAGTGGTTTGCAGAGAAAAAAAATATGCTGGCAGAAAAATCCAATTGAGTGATTAAACAGATCTTCATTTTCTGGCTTTATTTTTATGCTAACAAATTTGTTCTCTGAAAAGTGTCCACAAAGCCAAGTCTCTGATTAACACCTTTGTAAGGATGGTTTTTCACCTATTACTAAATTAAACTTGCTTCATTGGAAAGGCAGCAAGATGCATCCTCATTTCAATGTCTACTGAAATAATACAGGTTGACACCAGGAAACATTAACGCCACTGCATCCTTGCTGCTTTCTCATGTGGAAGTCTGTTTAATGTGAAAACAAGGTGATATCTAATTAGCACACAGGTAAGGAATTAAGAAAATCTTTATTTAAGGGTGAAGATGTTTCTCACAAAATCGTTGCCCCAATGCATCATTGAAATTCAAGCTGGAAAGATGATTTTAATATATCACTTGTACATTTTGTATTGCTCTTCTGGTGACAATGTAGTTTGTTTTTGTCAATTACCATTTTAATAATAGGGTAAAGAAAATTAAGTGGATTTTTGAAAGAAAACAATACTGTCAATATACTATTAAAACAAATTAAAATGGTAAAAGTTATTGTACTTTAAGTAAAAATAAAAGAGCAAAAATATCAATCCCAGTTTTGGATTACTTTAATTAACAAAAAAAATGCATATAGCAAATGATAATTTCAATCTGCCTACCTCTGGGTTATGAGCCCAGCATGCTTCCATTGCAGTACTCTGCTGCACATGTAAGTGCAAGAGATCCTGAAGCACTCACTCATCATGGGAAAGTACCAATGTGTTTCTTCATTGGTTGATGGAAGAAACATCTTACAAAAACTCTCCAGATTATTGACTTTTTAAAGTTTTTCTAGGAAACGTTCTAGATGATTGCTTATTAGCCTTTGTCAGTATGTACTTTTGCAAAGTGTCTCTGTGGCGCAATTGGTTAGTGTGTAAGGCTATTAACCAAAAGGTTGGTGGTTCAATCCCACCCAGGGACGTAATTGACCTTGTGATCAGATTTTGGTGATATTTAAGTAGACAAGTCAAAATTTCAAACCCCATCTTATTGTGTAGGGTACCTGGCCTTCTCTGATGTAATCAGAGTTAGATTTGATTCATTGATTTTATAAAAACAGCTAGGAAGCACAATTTAGCAGTGGTTTGCAGAGAAAAAAAATATGCTGGCAGAAAAATCCAATTGAGTGATTAAACAGCTCTTCATTTTCTGGCTTTATTTTTATGCTAACAAATTTGTTCTCTGAAAAGTGTCCACAAAGCCAAGTCTCTGATTAACACCTTTGTAAGGATGGTTTTTCACCTATTACTAAATTAAACTTGCTTCATTGGAAAGGCAGCAAGATGCATCCTCATTTCAATGTCTACTGAAATAATACAAGTTGACACCAGGAAACATTAACGCCACTGCATCCTTGCTGCTTTCTCATGTGGAAGTCTGTTTAATGCGAAAACAAGGTGATATCTAATTATCACACAGGTAAGGAATTAAGAAAATCTTTATTTAAGGGTGAAGATGTTTCTCACAAAATCGTTGCCCTAATGCATCATTGAAATTCAAGCTGGAAAGATGATTTTAATATATCACTTGTACATTTTGTATTGCTCTTCTGGTGACAATGTAGTTTGTTTTTGTCAATTACCATTTTAATAATAGGGTAAAGAAAATTAAGTGGATTTTTGAAAGAAAACAATACTGTCAATATACTATCAAAACAAATTAAAATGGTAAAAGTTATTGTACTTTAAGTAAAAATAAAAGAGCCAAAATATCAATCCCAGTTTTGGATTACTTTAATTAACAAAAAAAATGCATTAAGCAAAGGATAGTTTCAATCTGCCTACCTCTGGGTTATGGGCCCAGCATGCTTCCATTGCAGTACTCTGCTGCACATGTAAGTGCAAAAGATCCTGAAGCACTCACTCATCATGGGAAAGTACCAATGTGTTTCTTCATTGGTTGATGGAAGAAACATCTTACAAAAACTCTCCAGATTATTGACTTTTTAAAGTTTTTCTAGGAAACGTTCTAGATGAATGCTTATTAGATTTTGTCAGTATGTACTTTTGCAAAGTGTCTCTGTGGCGCAATTGGTTAGTGTGTAAGGCTATTAACCAAAAGGTTGGTGGTTCAATCCCACCCAGGGACGTAATTGACCTTGTGTTCAGATTTTGGTGATCTTTAAGTAGACAAGTCAAAATTTCAAACCCCCTCTTATTGTGTAGGGTACCTGGCCTTCTCTGATGTTATCAGAGTTAGATTTGATTCAGTGATTTTATAAAAAACAGCTAGGAAGCACAATTTAGCAGTGGGTTGCAGAGAAAAAAATATGCTGGCAAAAAAATCCAATTGAGTGATTAAACAGCTCTTCATTTTCTGGTTTATTTTTATGCTAACAAATTTGTTCTCTGAAAAGTGTCCACAAAGCCAAGTCTCTGATTAACACCTTTGTAGGGATGGTTTTTCACCTATTACTAAATTAAACTTGCTTCATTGGAAAGGCAGCAAGATGCATCCTCATTTCAATGTCTACTGAAATAATACAGGTTGACACCAGGAAACATTAACGCCACTGCATCCTTACTGCTTTCTCATGTGGAAGTCTGTTTAATGCGAAAACAAGGTGATATCTAATTAGCACACAGGTAAGGAATTAAGAAAATCTTTATTTAAGGGTGAAGATGTTTCTCACAAAATCGTTGCCCCAATGCATCATTGAAATTCAAGCTGGAAAGATGATTTTAATATATCACTTGTACATTTTGTATTGCTCTTCTGGTGACAATGTAGTTTGTTTTTGTCAATTACCATTTTAATAATAGGGTAAAGAAAATTAAGTGGATTTTTGAAAGAAAACAATACTGTCAATATACTATTAAAACAAATTAAAATGGTAAAAGTTATTGTACTTTAAGTAAAAATAAAAGAGCCAAAATATCAATCCCAGTTTTGGATTACTTAAATTAAAAAAAAAAAGCATACAGCAGAGGATAGTTTCAATCTGCCTACCTCTGGGTTATGAGCCCAGCATGCTTCCATTGCTGTACTCTGCTGCACATGTAAGTGCAAGAGATCCTGAAGCACTCACTCATCATGGGAAAGTACCAATGTGTTTCTTCGTTGGTTGATGGAAGAAACATCTTACAAAAACTCTCCAGATTATTGACTTTTTAAAGTTTTTCTAGGAAACGTTTTAGATGAATGTTTATTAGCCTTTGTCAGTATGCACTTTCGCAAAGTGTCTCTGTGGCGCAATCGGTTAGTGTGTTCGGCTATTAACCAAAAGGTTGGTGGTTCAATCCCACCCAGGGACGTAATTGACCTTGTGGTCAGATTTTGGTGATATTTAAGTAGACAAGTCAAATTTCAAACCCCCTCTTATTGTGTAGGGTACCTGGCCTTCTCTGATGTAATCAGAGTTAGATTTGATTCAGTGATTTTATAAAAAACAGCTAGGAAGCACAATTTAGCAGTGGGTTGCAGAGAAAAAAAATATGCTGGCAGAAAAATCCAATTGAGTGATTAAACAGCTCTTCATTTTCTGGCTTTATTTTTATGCTAACAAATTTGTTCTCTGAAAAGTGTGCACAAAGCCAAGTCTCTGATTAACACCTTTGTAAGGATGGTTTTTCACCTATTACTAAATTAAACTTGCTTCATTGGAAAGGCAGCAAGATGCATCCTCATTTCAATGTCTACTGAAATAATACAAGTTGACACCAGGAAACATTAACGCCACTGCATCCTTGCTGCTTTCTCATGTGGAAGTCTGTTTAATGTGAAAACAAGGTGATATCTAATTAGCACACGGGTAAGGAATTAAGAAAATCTTTATTTAAGGGTGAAGATGTTTCTCACAAAATTGTTGACCCAATGCATCATTGAAATTCATGCTGGAAAGATGAATTTAATATATCACTTGTACATTTTGTATTGCTCTTCTGGTGACAATGTAGTTTGTTTTTGTCAATTACCATTTTAATAATAGGGTAAAGAAAATGAAGTGGATTTTTGAAAGAAAACAATACTGTCAATATACTATTAAAACAAATTAAAATGGTAAAAGTTATTGTACTTTAAGTAAAAATAAAAGAG